>NW_027397081.1:27408363-27453316 GCF_003265705.2 Callorhinus ursinus | reverse complement strand
AGAAAGAAAGAAAGAAAGAAAGAAAGAAAGAAAGAAAGAGAAAGAAAGAAAGAAAGAAGATAGGAAGAAAGAAAGAAAGAAAGAAAGAAAGAAAGAAAGAAAGAAAGAAAGAAAGAAAGAAAGAAAGAAAGAAAGAAAGAAAACATCTACATAGCAGAAGATATCTGCCTGTTATCTACCTAATACATGTCCTCCCCATCATCCTTCCTCAACTATCCCTGAGCTGGTTTAGGGGACTAACGGGCCTAAGAACTACATTCACTGGCTTCCTGGGGCCATGTCTAATTCCCACTGAGGTGCAGTCACATGATGAGGACCTGGTCTGTGGTCTGGAAGTAGAAACCTCCCATAGACATCATGGAGCTGCTCCTCTTGGAGCCTGCCTATCTCTGGACTTCATGCTCTGTAGTTAAGTCTAGGAACTTGGGTTTCTGTTATCCATAGTGGAATGCAGTCTCTGAGAGCAGGGGCCCTTGTAGATAAATGCCTCATGTAACGTACACTGCTACTAAGGCACAACTATTTGACATATCAGAAACAAAGTCAGTTTCTCTTTGGCACTTGGAAGAAAAGGGTCCATGTCTCAACAGTATCCTTGGCATGTTAGTAACCCACAACAGAAATTCTTCTCTGTCATCAGATGTTAATCCTTGATCTCCTACCAGACAACAAAGGCAAATTTTCCTCAACCCCAAAGGCTCAGCCACCACATGGCTAACCCCAGAGAGAAGGATAGAATTTCAGTGCTAGAGAGTAAATGTTCACTATCAGAGATGTGCCAAATCAGTGGGGGCTGAGGATGTGTCTTTCACATGAAAAAGAAAGGTGACTCCGGATGTAACATCCATACGTTGGTTTCAGGCTCCTCAAGAGGAAAGCAGCCCCCTTGGGGTGAGATGGAAGGATACTGGAGAGACATAAAGGAAACGCCTGGAAGGAGATAGCTATGGTTGTAGCCTAAAGTCCTGTTAATGGTGAGGAGAAATGCAGGGAACTGGGGACTAAACAGGGCTGGATCAATAACAGATAGGAGGTAGATCAAAGGACCCCGCTGCACAATGGGGCTTTGGAGTTATAGTGGGTGGATTTCACTAGCCAGTCAACCTAACCACTCTAAGCCATGGGTTCCCAAGTTGTAAAGTGGAGGTAATTGTGCCCATTTCCAGGTTTATCCTGAGGATTACATGAGATAATGTACAGGAAAGAGCCTAACACACAGGAGGCACTCTGTAAATGAGTGTTCTTGGTGTCCTTGAGAAGGACAGATGGAAACTATAGAATAAGAAGCAATTTCCAGGGAACCCCACCTCAGAGGGGGCATAGAAACCCAGGCCCATGGGTTTCATGAGCCCCTTTCTCCTTGCTGGAAAAGTAGAATAGCTGATAGCAAAGTCTGGCTCTCCCATGGTCCTGGTCAGAGCTTTGCAGGAAGGTTCCCTCAACATCTCTGAGTTCTTTTTGCACCTTTTGCTTTGGAGTGCAGGAATCCCATCCATCCGAATCCCCAGTGCAGCCCTGCACTTGGGAAAGGGAAGCAGGCACTCAAAACAACCCTATAGGGAACGCTTCCCTAATGAGTGAGAAAAGGGGTGCCACATGAACATTGTTCACTCTATAAATCCAAGAGGCATGCCTAGAAAGGATTCTTTCAGATACAGAGCTCAAAAATGAGCAAAAATAACTCAACCCAGGACGGGAGAGTGGTCTGCTCCACCAGCTAAAAGACAGAACGCAGCTGAAAGCACCTAAGAGGCTCCCTTTGCATGGCCCCAGCCGAGGGCAGAGGGTCTCCTTGCACCTGGGCAGAGGACGAGTCAAAGAATGTTAATGTCTGGGGAATTAGACATGGCCCCAGGAGACCCAGCAACCCTCTCAGCCCAGGTGGAAATTTCTCTCCCTGGCCAGCTGGGAGCATGCAGGTGTGGTTTCATTCTAGGGGAGCTCATAGTTTTCATAGTGGGGGCAATTTGCACAGAGGTAAATGGCAGGGATTGAAGGAAAGGAGCATTTAACCAGGGCAGAGTGAACCGACAGGGGGGAAATTCACTTGCCCCTTGGCTCCACTGCTCCCTGCTTGTGCCTGGCTGGTCCTCATGCAGCAGTCAAGTTGAAATTGTGCTGGCCGACAGAGCCAGCATGGCAGAGAGGCATCTCCTGGGAAAACCATGGATAATAAAGGAAAGGTAGAGAGGCAGGTGCTCCATCTCTCAAAGGAGTAAGTCATACCGTTCCCTCCCTGGGTAGAAAAGAATGAATCCAAAGGTCTTCAGGGTATCAGTCTTCAGATTTTGAATAATTTCATCTCTCCGATCTTCAATGGCCTCAGTGTACAAAGTTCCTAAAGAGAAAGTATGCTCGCTCTTGTGCTAGAAATCACAGGTTCTGGGTGCGCAGAGAGCACTACCCCACCAGGGAACTTCTTGTATAAAATTTATCTAGTTGTTCCATAATTTCACAGCAGCTCTGTACAAAAAGCTCTTTTGTTGTGGTGGTGGCTGATAATGCAATGAGACACCATCCCCTCTGTGAGCTAATGACGTTTGTGGGGAGATGACAGGTGGGTATGAAAATGGAATCGGATGGGGTGGGGCAGGCTCTGGCTCCGTTCGTTGCTCTTTGCTGTTTCTGTTGCTCCAGCTCCTGAAGAAGAGCGTGGGATGTTATCTATTAGTCTGTGCATCAGAATTTTCATCTAATTTCATAATGAAGATGTTGCTCCATCAGATACAGATGACGTGTCAGCAGAAATGTAGAAGGCCATTTTTATGTGTCAGCTGGTACTCCGCAGGGTCCCCCACCTGCCTGGAATAGTGTAAAAAGTGCTGTTTGAGGGAACAGCTTTGCCATAGTAGATCAATCATCAGAGATATGCTAGGTCTCTCTTCCTTTTCCTTACAAGTGATTCCTGTCACACTATAAGCTCTATGAGGGCAGGAGCCCTTTCTTCCTGTCCATCTTTGTATACCCAGGGCCTAGAACATGGTGAGTGGTCAACATAGGTGAATGAATGAATCCCATCTGTCATGCTTCTCAGGCTACGTACGATGCCAGTTCTTTTTTAATTGAGGTATAATTCATACATAACATTATATTAGTTTCCAGTGTACAGCATAATAGTTCAATATTTGTACACACAGGGAAATGATCACCACAATTAGTCCAGTGACCATCCATCACCTGTTTGGAACCCAACTTTTGCAGACTTGCTTACTCCTCTAAACTGATACCTCCATCAACCCTGGTCCACTTCTGAGGACTAGACCTCACATTAGAGTGAGGAACCCCTGAGACTTCACCCAACTCCGTGAGTCTCCACATTGACTCAACTCAGCTCTTACCTGGCTGGTAAATCTGAGCTCATTTTCTGGAACTTTCTGGGCCTCAGATAATAGAGATACCGACAGTACCTGCCTCATGGTTTACTGTGAAGATTGAATGATATAATTCAGATTGAGAGCTAAGAACAGGATCTGGATCTTGGAAAAACTCAATATATTAGCCATTCTAAAGTCCTGGAAAGGACCTTAATCTTCTTTCTCTGTATTTGAGTGTTTTGTCCCAGGAATCTACTAGGGATATAGTTCCTCCTGGATTAGTCAATTCATCTTTCAAGGGCATGATTCTATCACCAACTCAAGATAAGATTGTTCACCTGCTTCCTTATTGTCCCCTCTTCCCAACATTTCTTGCACTGTTGTCTCTTCTTGGAGCCCTCTGACTGGTATTTTATTTGGACTCCAATGTTTGCCTGTGCTAGACCCAAAGACCTTTTATTTGTGCATGATCTACCTTTCACGGATGGTATTTTCTCTGGATATGTGAAGCTAAATGGGCATCATGGTGTAGGAGTTAAGATCCTTGTCTCCAGAGTCACAAATTTCAGCTCCACCATTTTCTAGCTATGAGACCGGGATATATTAATAACTTACAACACCTCAGTTTCTTTATCTGTAAAATAGGGACACTGATAGTATCTAACTCATAGGATTGCTGCAAAGATTGACTGAGTCTATTCCTTTGAAGGGCTTAGAATAGCTCCTGCCACATATTAAGTATTCAATAAATCTTAAATATTATTATTTGTAGCTACCGGATGCCCCCTAAGCCAACACACAGAAACATGCAGTCATTTAATTATAGGTAAGACTCCCCACATTTTACAGCATCTGCCTATGAATAGCAACTCATTCCCATGTACAAAGATGCATGCCCTTTCTCCTCTTTTGTCACGAAAATAAAGTTTACCTTGAAAATCGATCACAGCTCTGCACCTCTGAAGGAAGCACCTTTGAACAGAGACTTTCTGGCACTGGTCTGTCATCTTCTTTCTCACCTTTCTGCTGCAAAGAGTCAGACACTGAGTGTCTAACATAAGCCAAAGAGAATGTACACCGATGGGGAGTCATAAAACTAAGTTCTAGTCTTCCGGAAATGAGTGTGTAACACAGAGAAAAGCACTCCTCTCCAGACTTTGGTTCCCTCATCTGCACAGTGATGGGAGTAGACCAGGTGCTGTCTTTGTTCTTTCTCAATCCTGAGACTGTGAATATGACCATAACTCAGAGGTCTCTGAGAATCCCGCCATGATCTGGACAGGCTCTGGCTCCTGGCACCCTGAGATGGAACATGATTTCTGTTTGGATTTTATGGCATCATGGTGGGGGAAGCCTTCTCTCTCACCAGCTCCGGAAAGGAGACTGGAGATATCACGACCTTTGAATATGAAATATTAATGTTTTGACTTTCCCTTTTTAATTATTTGAGATGCACTGTAATTGGCGTGAAAAGGTTAGATGCTGATGTGTAGGTCTTGACAAGCAGCAAACAACCAGAGAAATCCCTGATTTCTCATTTATGGGGCCTGCTTGGGCCACTTGCTGGGAGCAAGGCTGAGGAGCAGAGGGGTTCTTTCCTCTTCCTGGTACTGCCAGATTCCCTATCCTCTGTAGGAATGTGTACCCAGGATATGCCCGCATTTTCTGTCCCTGGGACTACGGCCTCTGTTCCTTCGTACAGACTGGCCCAGACACGCGTGATTTTCTGAATTTTTCCATTTCACTCTATTTTTTCTTAGGGGAGAAAAGGAAGGAACAAAATGAAGTAGAAACTCTTAACTCTTGTCAACTGCTAATTGCATCAAGCCTAAATTTTTCAACATGGCATTCAAGGATCTTTATAATTAGGCTAAGAATCGCCTGCCTCAGCACCCATCAAAAATTAGCAAAGAATATTTACTCCCTCTTCTTTCTGTTCTGCAAATACATACTTCTTCATATCAGTTGTGAATTGCCTTCCCCCGCCCCACTTTCTCCACTACATGTGAAGCTCACTCCAAAGCCCACTGCCTGTGAGACGCTCTAGGAATGAAGGGAGGAGAATTAAGTGTGTGTGTTGTGAAGTAACTTCTCCATCATGCTCTGATGGTTGGTATTAATGTGTCAACTTCATTGGGCTACAGCACCCAGATATGTGGGCTAACATTATTCCAGATGTTTCTGTAAAGGTAATTTTTAGAAGGGGTTAAATCTGTTGATTTTGAGCAGAGCCGATTGCCCTCCACAAAGTGGGTGGGTCCTCTCCAATTAGTTGAAAACTTTAATAGAAAAGCACAAATTTCCCCTGGAGAGGAGGACATTCTGCTAGCAGGCTTCGGACTTGGACAGTAACATCATCTCTTCCCCGGATTTCTAGCCTGCCGGCCAGCTCTACCCTAAACTCCCCAACATCCACAATCCAAAAGTATGAGCCAATTCTTTAAAGTAAATCTCTCTCTCTTTCTAATATTATACATTATATATATACATATAAATATATACCCATGTGCATATATAAAATATATAATTGTACACACACACAAACACACAATGTATTGTGCATACACACACATCCCATCCGTTCTGTTTTTCTGGAAAACTGTCACGTACATGTGACGTGCGTTGTGTAACGTAGTCTAATGTTACCCTTTCCCTATGGGCAAGACGTTCTCTCAGGCACTTGGTCAGAATGTATCCTGCCTCTGTGAAGCTTCTCTGGATTTCACCCAATATTCTAAATCCCAACAAATTTATGTTACACAAAGAGAAGAAAGCTGTGTGAAATTGTTCCCCTCCCGTGATGGAGATGGGTCCTACCCTGCAGCTGCTCATCCTGCATGGTGTGGCACGTGTCCTTGGAACAGCCGCTCACGCCTCAGCCCTGTCTCCCTGGGGGGGGGGGGGGTCCCTCATGGTCGCCTATCCTATCGTCCGGTCACCAGCATTGAACAGTATTAAGACAAGGTACTCAGGGATTGGGAAGAAATGAATCATGATTTGAAAATATGACAATCCTAATGTCTTCTTGTTCTTTCCTAAAAGAACATGGGGAATAATCTTTCTCTCCTCTAAACTTTCTTAGTGCCTTTTTAAGCTTTTCTTAACAGGGGAGGCCAATGCTGTGGCATATTCTTGCTCTCCATACACTACATTTAGTGTGTCTTTGATACTAGCATCCACGAATCACAGGCTGCTCCATGTCAGAGGCGGTGTGGTTGTGAATGTGTAACGAGATCTCACCATTATGCTTTTTTAAAAAAATTAAAGATTTTATTTGTTTATTTGAGAGAGAGAGAGCAGTGTGAGAGAGGGCGTGAGCAGGGGGAAGGGGTAAAGGGAGAGGGAGAAGCAGACTCCCCACTGAGCAACGAGCCCAATGCGGAGCTCAATCTCAGGACCCTGGGATCACGACCTGAGCCAAAGGCAGACGCTTAACCAACTGAGCCACCCGGGCGCCCCTCATCATTATTCTTTAGGTAGGTTTTATTATCTCCAAACTAAAATCCTGCAGCATCAAGTTAATTACTCAGGACTATGTAGTTAATAAGTGGCCAATCTAGGATTCACACCCGTGTTTCTGACTCTAAATCCATGTACTTTCCAGGACTGCAGTGCCTCCTCAAACTGTTGAGAGTAAGGATTGTAAAAAAGAAACATTTGCTTATGTTCATGTTCCCTTAATTTGTCATAGTAAGTGCTCAGAGTGTGTTAATGAGGACAACCAGATGAAGGGCAAATAACAAACAGTTGAGACCTAAATTCAGTTGGACAGCTGAGCAAGGGCCTTCATAGGAGATCAGAAAGTAGTGAAATCAGCTGAAAAAGACAGGAAATCTGTGTGGGAAAGCAGATCATTTGGGAATATATGAATTCCTTTCAATAAGAAGGTCCCTGACAAGTCTCATGGAAGCTCATGAAATTTGGTTCATGACTAAGAGATGGCCTTTTATGGTTGTACACTTCCTAAGTGTAGACAGGACAAGAAGCAGAATGAAAAAAGGCCACAATGAGGAGTTTCTGAGTATGGAATCCCACAGAGCAGTGAACTAGGTGGGGATGCCAGATGGCTACAGATTACCAATTTCCACCAGTGATTCAAGTGACCTTTGGATGCCAGAGATACAGAGCTGGCTGAATCGGGTTATAAGAGCAGAGAGCTAGCTTTCAGATGAAAATGGGGGACGCCTGGGTGGCTCAGTCAGTTAAGCATCTGCCTTCGGCTCAGGTCATGATCTCAGAGTCCTGGGTTCGAGTTCCGCATCAGATTCCTTGCTCAGCGGGGAGGCTGCTTCTCTCTCCAGCTTCCCCCTGCTTGTGCTCTCTCTCCCACGTAAATAAAATCTTTTAAAAAAATGGTTAGCACTGAAAAAGATGTGTAGGTATTATTAAAACTTCAGTAAGTGGTGTCAGGGTCCAAGCTATGTGTCCACCATGTGTCCTGAGATTCATCAGAAGGCAGAGGGCTGGCCCAGACCGCCGGTGCTGGTGTAGCTCTCAGAGGTGCTGGGATCTGGGGAGGTCAGTAAAGTCTAGACCCATGCTTCTATCTAACAATGGTGATCACCGTTGCCACCAATTCATTTCCTAGATTGAAAACAGCAGAAATGACCAGAAATAAAATAAGAACCTCCGGTTTTAAGGATGTCCAGAGAGATGCCAACAAAGCCACCCCACGTAATATAATTCAATAAGTATTTGTTAAGCACTTATCAGGTGCTTCCCTTTGTACTAAGTAGGTATTGATAGAATGGATGAAGAATTCACAAAATATGTATTTATATCTATATCTGTATCTAGGTATCTACCTACACACACACACACACACACACACACACACGCATGTATGTTTGTATAAATTAGTTCCCAAATCCAATAATCTGCATACTTCTTTGAAGGTGGAAGATTTGGGTGGTAGCGGGGGAGAGAGAAATCGAGAAATTACCTGTTTGCTATGGGACAAGCCTGTGCTAGTTCATTTACCTGAATCTCACACCAGCTGTCAGAGGTAGGCATTATTAGCCTACTTTCTCCAGCTCAAAAAGGCTAAGTTAACACTTCTTCAGTGCCATTCATTTGGCTGTGGGAGAGCTGGAGTTCAAACGACGTGAGTCCTTATTTTTTTCTGTTCCACCTAATACTTACTATTGAGTATTCAAAAAGCACACATTCAAAAGCAGTCAAATAATAACATAATCAGTAATAATTATTGGTGGAATTCTTCCCCCCTGCTTCTCCTACTGGATCCTTTCAGCATCCAACAGTATCAGTCCCCTACCCACCAAATCTGGCCCTACATCTTTGCATGTGGGATTAGCAGGGCTGGACACTGGTCACCATGCCTCAACTACAAACGCTCCCAGTTTGGGGGGCAACAGGAAGGGTGAGACTTGGAGTTAATCTTTCAGCTGTCCCAAATTGGAATTTGTTTCCTGAACAGCCAGGTTAGAAATTAAGTGCTGAAGGCAAAGGAATTTATGTGAATGTCATCCCAGGAATACAGATAATAACCAGAAAGCTCTGAGTTTGCTTCTGTGACCCTTCAATCTGGCAGGAATTCTTCCCAATGGCTATTATCATGCTTCTGTCCCTGGTACCAGGCGCTGGACTCCAAAGTCCAGAGCCCTGGGCAGGAAACTCTGAGTGAGGAGCTTTTCTGCTCATCTCCAGCCTGAATGTTCTGTTCTTCGGCTCCAGGCTATTGCTCCTTGTCCTAGCACCTGCCGAGCAAATGAATAATTCCCTTTCCTCTTTTGCATTGTTTCCTTGAAGGTATTTATAGCCTGTGATCATCTGCCCCCCTGAGTCCTCTCTTCTAGACTATAATTTAGCATTAGACCCAGATCCGTTAGCCATGGAACTGAGCGAGCACAGGAGCTCCATTGCCAGGCTTGTGCCAGAAAGGAGTGGAGGCTCCTCAAGGCTTCAGCAGTGGTTTGAGAAAGGGTGGGGGAAATGTCACTTCAGAATTGCTACTCTTGGTTGTCTTTATGGAGAGTTCTATGATTTGTCTGTTGGGTTAGAAAAGATTTAGAGATCTGCCCAGATGGCTATGTGCGTGCATGCATGCGTGCGTGTGTGTGTGTGTGTGTGTGTGTGTTGTGTATGGTGAAGGAGGGTGGGCAAACAAGTAAAAGAGAGAAGTTGATTTTTCTGTGTCCCTGTCTCTACCTCTCTGGTCCCCTATGGCTCTAGTCTGCTATTGTAATTCTTGGAGGTGGCAAAACCAGAAAGCAAAGAAAAACAAAAAGTAAACAAATCATAAACACTATGCCCACAAACACAAAAATCCTAAAATGGCCCTTGTAAAATAGATCATTCAGCTTTCCAAGATTCTAAGGCCACAGACCATTGAAACATAAAGAAGACTATATATGGAATCCAGGGAGAAGAAAGGAATTTGGGACAACTATTTAAGACTGCAAGGGAAGAGCTACAGCTTGAGAAGGGATCTTTTTGGAAGTTTATCCATAAGACCCAGAGTAGCTAGATTTATCTTTTCTTGTGATTCAGAAAGTGAAAAATAAAATAAGCATTTTTCAAATAAATATTTTTTTTGAAAAAATAATACAGAGAATATTTTGATTATGAAGCCTGTCATGTCCTTCCAAAGCATTGCAACTATACTAAGCTGACAGGTCAGAATATTTCCCATTCCCACATTGCTGAAATCCTCTATTTTGCCCTCTGTTGCTGAATGAACTCCATCAACTTTACTTCAGTTTACGTACAGGAGTGCTAAAGATTGGGGTTTGGGAGTGGGGCATGGCATCGAGACAACTTCATATTTAGACTTTTTCATGTTTCCAGGAAGGTTTTTTTTTTTTTTTCCAAACACTGGAAACCCCAGGCAGGTACTACCTTACCAAGGTATCAAGTTTAACATCTGCAAGAGTGGGGCATTGTGGATATTGTGCTTCCTGATGTCTTCCTGACAGCAATGCCATTTCTGTGAGGTTCCTGCCAAGAATACCTGGTCATAAACAAAGGTAAGATAGACCCAGGTTCAGAGCCATCCTATAGAATGGAAGGTCTGGATACACTGGAAGTCCCATAAGGACAAGGAAGACCGAAGGCCAAGGAATGATTCCTGATTGAAGTAGACTGAGTTAAGACACCTGAATTAAATGTGTGTTACTGGAAAAGATCCTTGGCCAGGAAGGAAAGAGAGGCTTTGTTAGGACAGCTGGCAATACATGAATGAGTTCCATGGATTGGAAGGTTGGGTTGGCATCATACTGATTTCCTGATTGGGAGGCTTAAAAATTGGTAAAAAAGATAGAATTCTTGTTTGGGGGTGGTAAACACGGCAGTATTTAGGGTGATGGGGCCTCCATTCGGGCAAAGAGCTCTCTCTCCTTCTTTCTTTGTTTTAAGAGACTCCAAACCCAGAAGAAAGAAGTTTACAAGGACAAGTCTATGGATCAATCAAAACGGTCAAGTACGCCAACTCGGCTCTTGTCCCCACTTCTGTTTACTTCCTCTTGAGCCCTTTCCCTTTCTCTACCTCTAGCTGCTGCCCTGTATGTCCTTCTCACAGAATGTTTCAACTGGCTATTCCATAATCCCCAATTTCTCCGGTAACGAGTCTTCCTTCTGAGGAAACCGGAAACTTAATAGGGAACACTTGAAAAGGAGATGTCTTCAAGGCTCAAAGGAATCAATCTCCAAACAGAGAATTTTTGGCACTTGAAGTAGATGAGGAAGGTCTGACGTGCCTCACATGACAGGTGTCGTGAAAACCTCGCCATTTGGGAAGAGGCTAGTCCTGCCCTGGGGACCCGAGATTTCCCAAACCACCTGCAGGGTGCTGAGCATTCTCCCAACACCTCCATACCCCTTACTCAAAAGGATGCTCTTCCCCTTTGGTGCCAAAGATAGTTTGACATAGAGGATGGAATCTCTTTAAGTAAAATTCCACAACAGAGCATTAGAGAGATGTGATAAACTATACACGAGTTATTAAATACTGTCATCAAGATGAGTAATAAATCAGACATTTTATGGTTTCTGATCATAAATTCCATTTATTCCATAAGTGTTTAAAAAAAGAGAAATGGAGACCCAACAGAGATTTAAGCATGCCTGCTATGGGTATATTTCATTAGTGCTGCGTACCTGCAGCACCCCCGGGAGGAAGCACAGAGGGCCCCTCTCAGGGCCAGCAGGTACGAGCCCCCGTGTCTCTGGGACTCCGTGGGCATGTTCTGTGGCAAGTCAGAACATTCCCATGAGGTTTTTGTGAATCAAAAATTCTGGAAGATACCTTCTGGAAGTGAATTTGAAGACAGCTTACCCTTCCAATGCCCCGGACTGAACCAAGAGAGAAGCAGTGTGTGAGTTTGTATGGGTCCTGGCAGGCAGCACTGAGAAAAGCAAAGTCTTAACAGGGGAGATCCTTAACATGAACTGTCTGAAAGAGTGGCCATTGTAGATCAGGGCTTAGGTACAATCTCAGTATGGCAAGTACCAGTTCAATAAAAATTATACTTTGTGTTCATAGAGCACTTTACAGTTTACGTATGCCATTTCATTAAATCTTACACTACCCCTCAGGCACAGCCATAGTTATTTTCATTCTAAAGACAGAGAAAATGAGAATGGGTCTCCCTCATCCACCCAGGTCTTTCTCAGCTTCTCAGCTGCTGCTGCTGCTGCAGTCCTGAGTAATACCTCTTTAAAGGTGGTCTGGCGTATGGAGAGAAGACAAATCACAGTTTCCTGACACTCTTCATGGCAGAATTTGACCTGCTTTTGGCTTTGGAACGCCTCACATGTTATTCTTCTAGCAGATTTCTCTAATTATGTTTTACTTGGGGTAAGATGATAATTAATTGGTCTTTTCATGATCACACATCGGGTGAGTAATAGGGCCAGATACCTGAGGACAGCCTGGAAACTAGAGATTGGGTATGGTAATCCACATGCTGAGAGTTAGAACATGGCAAGAGGGGACCGGAGCATACCTGAGTCGGCCCCCGGACGTGCACCCGGCAGTTTGTCAAATTCCTAGGACCCTATCACAAGCTTGAGGGGCAGTATTTAGCCTACTGGGGCCACAGCTGTTGACCCAACAACGTGTGTGCTTTCACATATATGTACACAGACTCCCACGCAGACTAAGGAGCACAAATGTGCATACTTGTACAACACTCACACTGTTTATTAGACTCTGAGGAGTGTTGACTTTTAGAGAAAGACCAGGTAAATCACTTTGGAGACAGAGAAAAAGGAAAACAACATGATAAAGAAAAAAAAAATCTTTTTCCCCCTTCAAATGCCACAAGGAAATGTCAAGGAAATCACTTTACTGGAAATAACGGAGAATTCAAAACTAAATTGTCAAGTGTCACTTCCATGGCCCGACTCTCCCTTGCACACAGGACTCCTCTTCCCCTGCCTATTGGCTGCCTTACTTCCCCTGCCAACAGTTAGCCCCCAGGATGCCACTTCTTGGTGCTCTAAAAACATGATGAACCAAAAAACAGCCCTGGGAAAGCCTTTCACTATGGGGAATAATAGAGAATAAACAAAAGGACAAAGAAATGAGTGGGTAAGAGATCTTTCTCGGCCAGTTGGCCATATCCATCTCTGGAACAATGTCCATTGGAGACCACATACGAGAGGTTTATCATCCTTTCTGATGACAACACCATCAGAGGGCTTTATTAAATGATTAATTGTGTGAGGCTATATACAGGTCCCTGTAAATAGGGAAGTTTAAGGGATACTTCTGCCTTCTTATAACATAAAATCCATCACATATTTCCTACAAAAAGGTTTCCTGATTTACTTTCTATTCTACTTCTGTTACAACAGCAATTACAAGAGTGCTTGGCTAAGGGACATAGAACAAGAAATTGTTTCCATTATCTAGTTTCATTCATTTATTTATTTACTCGTTCAAAATTCCAAAATCAATTCAGAGGCTACTGGATTGCATATCAGGTCCTTGACTGTGTTCTAAAGACAGCAATGGGCAAACCACAGATCCCACCTTCAGGGAACTCACAGACCACTCTAAGCTGGGATATTCAATCATTTCGCCTTTTGAAGTGCAGGAAAACACAATTTTCACATAAAATATTTCCAGGAAGCATAATATAAGAGAACAATAAAGCAGGCTTTTCAGTTAAGTGGGGAACAGTGGACGGTGAGGAGAAGATTCTTAAAGGAGAGAATACTAATCCCATTTTGAGTGTGGTGAAATCAGGCTGAGGAGGGTTCGGCAATTCTTTCAAGTCGTGGTTGGCAGATAGAGGGAACATTCGGGATGTGACACAGATTCTGTTGGAGCTCAAATCCCTACTGTTACCATTTTACCAACTGCTGCTCCATTGGGTCCTAAGATACCAAGAAGCACCAGAAGAGGGGACCTCGCTCTCACCTCACGGAGTTTATCCTTCACAGCACTGGCTAGTATCAAAGTTTTCTCTGATCATCGTTCACAACTAGTTTTCTATCCCTGGAACAGAAAATTCAAACTGGAACTGACAACAGGTTTAGGCAGTTTAAAAGGAATGGGGAAAGATGTAACCAACAAAGAGAGAGAAAGAGAGAGATATCCTGCATTAAACCAACTGGCAGACCTGGGTTGAGAATGCCCAAGAAATAGCAAAGTAGTCAAGGTTTAACTACACCCTCCAGAATCACGGCCTGCAAGATTTGCATATTATAGTTAAGAAACCTGATCAGTTAAATGCATAGAACTCTGGATTTAAAACGGTGTCATATGATGCTTAATCATATTTCTTTAATGAAGAACATCATCCTGTTATTTTGCTACTGCCGTTGTTTTGTTTTTAATAAAGGCAATTGGAAAACTAAGCATCATGATGAAAACAATTCATCTTGAAAGAAATCACAATGAAAAACATGATTATATGCAGTATGCCACAAGCCATAGTTTCATAGCCCTCATTCTCTGTCTGCTGGACTGTCAGTCAAAGTGACTGACACCATTTGTGTGCAAAAGGAAAGGTGGTGGGCCACATTTCCCCCAACCCACATAAACTCTGGGACTCTAGGTAAGACCAAGAAGGCCTTATCTCTGTTTTCTTTTCACATTGAAGCAACCATCAAGGCATAGTACTAAATACTCTGTAGCTGGTTTTAAATTTGACTCAGTACCCAATGATTTGATAACATAATTCATCAACCAAATTTTAATGGTACTAACTTTCAATATAGTCTCTATCTCCTGATGGGAGAATGTAAGTCACCATATCGGATGTGCTCTTAAATACTATAATTGCATTTTGTACTCATTATGTGCAGCAACCGCATTCTTCCAACTACATCTGCACGCAGGCACGTTGATATACCAACTCCACTGGATTTTTTCACATTTTCTGAAATTGACACAGAAAACCAGAAAATGATAAGTAACTCTTTGGCAATATGAACAGGAAGGCTGTCATGAGAAGGAGAACCGATGGACATAGATCCTGGCTGAACAAGCCAATATGTGAGGCAGCCACTGGTCCTTTTGGAGAATCAAGACAAATGAAATGAGGTAGAAGCACGCTGAGAAATTGACCAATCTGGGCATTCCTAAGTGTGTCGATATCTAAAACTCCTTGTGCATAATCCTTCTGAAACTTTTCACCCAAAAGCCAGATACTGCTTAGCCCCCGGAAAATGTGATGAAGGACTTCCTCAAGGTTAATGAAAGGCTGGCCCGAGCACCTGAGTTCTGCTTCCTCACCTGTTTGTGAATAATTTGGGCCAGATCTGTCTGAATCTACTCAACTCATGCCGGAGGATGCCTGGGATTTGTCGGCATTGCACCCAGTCGAGAATGATTGGGTAATAAGATGTCTTAGGTACACTAAAGCACAACCTGGTAACACGAAAGAATGAATGGAGCTTGTGAACATGCCAAGGCAGTTCTGTATGAGTACATAGCACATCTTCATGAAGAGTGTTGAAATCCCTTAAAGGCACTGACAGTTTTTCCCAGTTTTAGGACTGAAATTGGCTCAACCTCTTCATTCTTAATTGGGAGAAACTGCAGGAGCTGCGGGGAAACCAGAGGAAGAAGACAAGGTACATGATGAGAAAGGAAGGACCTAGGGGACCAGTAGTTGCAAATGCAGAGAGAAAAAGCAGAAAGTCTCCCCCAGAGAAACGGGGGCAGGAGGGCCTCCAGGAGCAGGGAAGGGTGGATGCACTCAGGAGGGGAGGATGGGGAGGGTGAATAGCTGACGGGAGCAATACTGTCCCTGTGTTTCTCCTCGGATTAACTGGAAGAAAACAAGCCCACAATGCAAAGTATTCATATTGATAAACTATTTATGTGAGTTTATACAAATCAATTAATAAACATGTCAGGGCAACAATGTATAAACAATATTTCATGGCTAATAGCTATAGTTTCATCATCAGAATATAAAAACCCATTATAACAATATCCAGTCCTGCCGTGTCTGCCCGCCTATGATATCTCCACTTTCTCAGAAGTCACTCATTGCCTCAGTGGCTTTATTTATTTACTCATAATTTATATTCCACCTACTTAGAAGAAAGGGTCTGAGACAGCTTGCGATGTTAATATATATATAAAGCAGAATAGCTAAAAATGAAAACAGGAACACAAGCCGGTAAAAATGAACAAGGGAACAAGGCACCACCTGGGCCAGGCAACTGAGCCCTAAATTTAGCTCCGAGCTGTGAACGCTAAGAGGGACAACGTATGTTGGTTTCAATGTTCTCACTGGTTAAAACAGAAGCAAACCCGCTCACATGATCACACAAAGCCTTTCCTGGTACTGTTTAACATGTGCAGCCACAGAGAATAAATGGATCATATTTTTGGCGACAGTTTTATAAAATATATAACAATGCTTTCAGACGGGCTTTCTTACATCTGCTCTGTATGCACGGCAGTTTGCAGATTCTGTATTTAGGCTAGGTCAGGTCCCTAAGTAGGCCCAATCATAGCACCTTCTACCATGCCTGGCACAGTGGTTCTGAATCAGGGATGCTTTTGAAGTGTGGATCTTAGTTTCCATCTCAAATATTATGGTTCAGTGGGATTAAGTGGGATGGGGCACTCAAAGATATGGTTAATAAAATTAAATATTGAGCAGTCCACACAGGTCATTTCTGATGTTCATTCCTGATTGGGAAGCACTGTACTCTGGGCTGAGAGAGTTTTATTTCAGTCATTTTCTCTCTGAGAATTGGCTTCTAATTTTTGCAAGTTGGAGTCTTTTTATCAGAATTTTCTTCCTTGAAAGTTCAAGGGAGATAGAAGGCCTTGAACCTTGGAAATGGTAATGTAGCTCATGCCTTGGTGGGGAGGGAAGAGAGATCCTGCTCAAAGTTACAAAGAAACATTGCTTAAAGAAGAGCACTGTCTCCTAACCTTGTGTCAGATCTGGTGCTATGCTCCCCAGAAAAACCACTGGGACTGGTGTGTCTACCAAGCAAAGCAAAGACTTCCAAACCTTCTACTCAAAGGACAGAAACTAGCTTTCAGAGGATACCTGATCTTCACCAGGCACCATTCATTGCCAGCCATTCCGCACCTAGAACTTCAGTTAATGTGCCATATGGAAATAGCATGCTTATCCCGTTTTGCTAATGAAGAATCAAAGGTTCAGAAAGATTAATCTCAATATCAAACAGGAAGTAACTGGTAAAACCAGGATTTGACTCAGCTCAGTCTAAACCCAAAGCCCATCTACTCTTTTTCTACTGTGACTTCACCTTGCAATGATTTTTTCCTTCCCTTAGGGCTTTGCCTTTGCAAGAGTGCAGTAAAATGGACTAGTTCAAAGCAAAGGTTCTATAGTCAGAATTCCCAGGCTTATATCTTAGCTTCATCTCTTGAAGGTTGGGGGGCACGAGTCAAGCTACTAACACTTTGCATGCTTTAGTTTTTTCACTGTGTGAGATTGGGATGTGCTTTGTAGAATTTTGATATGAATTAAATGCTCTCACGTAGCACATGGTCAGTAATTAGTAAATGCCTGCTAACTTTTTTTAGAAAGATTTATTTATTTATTTGGGAGCGAGAGAAGGGGGGAGAGAGAGAGAGCACAAGCACACACAAGAGCAGGGGAAGGGCAGAGAGGGAGAGAGAATCTGAAGCGGACTCCACACTCAGCTCAGTGTGAGTGCAATGCAAGGCTTGATCCCGCAACTGTGAAATCATGACCAAAACCAAGAGTTGGTCACTTAGCAAAATGAGCCACCCAAGCACCCCTAAATGCCTAGTGATTTAAAGCTTTAGCAGCAATGGAGTTGCTCGGGGTCTAGGAGAGATGAGTTAAGAACCAACCTATGCTCCCATTGCAGTAATGGTCCAGAGCTGGATGGGCCAAAGTGTAGCCATAAGGACCACCCATATCCCACGAGGAATTCTGGGAGCTATTTTGGATGAGGAAAGACAGGGACAAAGGGAAGGGATGAGACAGCAGCAGCAGACTTGAGATACACAATGAAGTCTACTAAATTATCACTAAACGTTCCTTCTGTTTCTAGAGTCTATAATCTTACAAAGAATAAAATAAAATGAGAACATAAATTTTTAGAAATAACATTCGGGAGGCTGAAAGCTGGCATCAGCTAAGCCATGTGAAATAATTTTAAATTTTATTTGGTTCAAAAGATGAGCAAGGAAAGGACAGGCCAACTTCTCGGGGAAGCTAGAGAATGTGTTAACAGATGTCAGAGACAGCAGAACATCTCAACTCCTGGTTGAGCAGCAGACCTCAAAGGTGAAGAGAACAGTCTTCAAGGTCTGAGGGTAGGAAGAGTAATGTCAGCATTACACAGTGAGCGATAGAGCTGGGAAGGACTTTCTCGGAAACAATGGTTATTCAGATTAGTTGTGGGAGAGGTGGGCTAGCAATAGGTTTCTGCCTGGCCACAAAGTCCACCCTACTCTTGGAGCCAACCCGGATGGGAAGGGCCCAGAGCTGGACCTGTCTGCCACTAGGGGGCAGTGCGGAAACTGAAAAACAAATCTACTGATCCTCACTAAAGCCCACAAGTAAGGGCTGAGGAAACGGAAGCGGACCTGGGGAGTGTTTGCTCATGATGACCATGAGGACTGACTAGGAATAGTCAGAGGAAAAGATGGGGGCCTCTTGTCTTCCACTTCCGAGCTGGGGGAAAGACCGCCATAAACTGCTTCAAACTGAAGCTTAGCTAAGAAAAAAGCATAGAAGAGCACATTTTTGTGTCCGTTTACCCACAACCCTTATGGAATTCCTATGTACACTAGTGGTGTACATAGGAGGTGTACAAAGGACACCTATTGTACATAGTAGTGTACAAAGGAGGAGGTGAGTCACCTTCAAGGTAGGAGTTAGGCACCCAGGAACCACACTGTGTATAAAGGGCAAATTACCAAAGAACTGTCTGGGTGAAAGGCCTGGAGAGTGCAGAGCAGAAAATGGAAATTTCAGGACAGGTTCATGGAGCAGTAGCTTAAGACGGAGAGATCTGGGGAGATGGGCGTATTTGGAAATGAAATCAAAGAACAAATTTTGGGTGTCTGGGTGGCTCAGTTCATTAAGAGGCCAACTTTTGGTTTTGGCTCAGGTGGTGATCTCATGGTTGTGGGATGGAGCCCAGTGTGTCCTCCAAGCTCAGCCAGGAATCCTCCTGAGAGTCTCTCCTTCTGCCTGTCCTGGCACCTGCTAGCTCTCTCTCTCTCATTCTTTCTTTCTCTCTCAAATGCATAAATAAAATATTATTTAAAAAATGTCAAATTTTTTTAAAAAGGACAAATTAAAGAAAAAAAGAACAGTCACAAAGGTGAAGAGACAAACAAAGCTCAGGGTGTCCATGGGAAATGGGGAGCAGCTCCAAGTGGCTCTTGGAGAAGCAGAGCAAAAGAGGTACCTCAGTGGGGGCTGGGAAGGGGTGTTGTTTCCAGACTGGAGGCCAGGCTAGGGACTCTGGGCTGGATTCCAGTGCTGGCGGTGGAGACACCGAGGAGTCTGGGCCACCTGATGTGACCAGAGCTGTGAGCGGGGCAGACTGGCCTGGTAGCTGCAGGGAGCTGGATGGGAGCCGGAGATAGTGTCGGCAGCCTCACTGCTTAGGAGAGGACTCAAGGAGCAGGCATGTGAGGTGATAAGGATTTAGCTGGAGGGAAAGGAAGCAGAGATGGAAGAGGTGTTCTGATACAACTTGGCCCCCTAGGAACAGTGGGGTAGAGTGAGGGACACACCAGGGAGCTAAGCCCCGTTTCCCCATTCCCTCATCTGTGAAACAAAAGGGAATGCCTCCCGCTCTAAGGTTCCACCAGACTGGGAAGTTTTAATTCTAGGTAGGGTGCGGGAGGGCCAGCGAGCCCATAGTCATAGACAGAAGTAAACAAAATATTACTCAAATGCAAACTGCAATTCAGTCAACAAGTCAAAACAACACGGGTTCCAGGGCGCCTGGGTGGCTCAGTTGGTAAAGCGACTGCCTTCGGCTCAGGTCATGATCCTGGAGTCCCTGAATTGAGTCCCGCATCGGGCTCGCTGCTCTGCAGGGAGTCGCTTCTCCCTCTGACCCTCCCCCCTCTCATGTGCTCGTTCTCTCATTCCCTCTCTCAAATAAATAAATAAAATCTTTAAAAACAACAACAACACTACGGGTTCCTTAGTGACAAAAAGAGAAGTCTTAGGTATGTTCAGGGTTTGCTAACTCTCCACGCAGATGGGGTGTGATCTGCCCTTCACTCCCACATTCAACAGGACAATTCCTTCGGAGGTCCCCAGCAAACCCACAGCCTTGCCTCTTTCAAATTTGTACCTACAGCACCATCTGCTGGTGTGGGCCCCTGTGGTCTGTGGTCATGCACAAAAATCCTCATTTTATGCCCTCAAAACTACCTCACCACACTCTGTTCCCTGCAATGCGCACGCGCGCGCACACACACGCACACACACACAACCACACATACATACACAGATGCACATATAGACACACGGATAGACATAGATGCTCATACAGACACACACAGATGCACAATGATACACACATACAAACACACAGGTATGCCGAGATGCACATACAGGCACACGCAGACACACACACAGACACACACGTAGACACCTGTGTACACAAGCTGAAAACACAGCATCCCTGCTCTAGCCTGGGTGGCCTCCCTGCTAGTTCCTTCCCACTCTGCATTCTGGGGTCCCTGAGGTCTGCTCCCCAGCAGGCCCTGGAGTTTACATTGAACCCCACTCCTTGCTCAGCCCGGCTGCAAAGTACAAATGACAGACTGGTAGGATGGCGATATTTGCGAGGACAAACAGTTGGACATCTGAAAAGTTAATTTGCTAGTTAATTTACTTGCAGATTGCTAATTGATCCTGCAGTTCCTTCCTACCCTCTGCTCCCTAGTCCAAGAGACCCAGAAGGATGGAGACTGGCCCTCTCCTCCCTCATCTGTGTCCTGCTCTCCATCCTGGCAGCAGCACTCGGTGTCCCGCTCTCATTCCGGAAGAATCAGGAACACAACCTGGTGCCTCCAAAAACATTTCTTATTAACCTACTTTCCCTAAAGATATCAGTTTGTCGAAAGAATCCCAAGTTCAGATGGATTTTATTTTTAAACCAGAAAAATCACGACACGGTAATGAAAATAAGCACTTTTCTAACCTTTTAAGGAAAATACCATTCCCTGCCACGTCTCTTAATAGCTGACTCCTGGCAGTAGCCTAAATGATGAATCCACCAACCTGTTTAAAATGTAAGGGAGGTTATTTCAAAAGTAATCTGAGGGTGTTTCTGACTGCAAATGCAAATTCCTTTGTCAGCGGTCTCTGGCGCCATGGAGTGCTCAGGTATTTTTAGTCCACACAGATTTGCATGGGGGAAACATACATATACACATGAAATTAAATGCAAGGTGGGTACTTAGTTCTGAATATTCATTCCTCTGGGAGTTTGGAGATCTGAAAGGAAAAGTAGACCTCTACCTTCAGACAAATGCATCCAGGTCCCTGGTGCCCTGCTCCATGGGTTTGTGCCAGGATCTGGGTCTCCTGGCACCCCCACTGAGAAATGGGCCCTGCCCATCACCATAGATCAGCCTGGCAGCTCCAAAGCACAAGCCAGCAACCTACTGGTGATCTTGAGGGGTGCTGCCCCTCACCCCCAGTAGACATTCATGTTTCTGATTTGGTTTTGCCCTTGTAAATTTGGGAGGACCCTGAATAGAAAAAGGATGAAAAGGGGCGTGTGTGTGTGTGTGTGTGTGTGTGTGTGTGTGTGTGTGTGTGAAGCAGAAAGACTATGCAGGAGGAGCTTTCCCCACCAGGCCAGGCCAAGCATAGGAACATGAACATGATTTTATTAAGGCTCTGCTAGTGTTTGTTTGTTTGTTTTAACCAGCTACCAAGAGTAGAATAGGAGGGAAGTGTTAGGCTGGCTAAGCAAAGTATAGGGATTAGCTTGGGAATAGCTTTAGTGCTAAAGACCCCCTTAGTCCATTTCAAGTACAACATATTCAGGATTTTTCTGGATACTCCCAATTTCAAATAGCTATTTGTAATATACTCCCAAGTACATTCTAGCTTGGTAAAGCATGTATTCCAAATTTTGTTTGGGGTGACATAGGAAAACATGCTTTGGAGTGAACAGACCTGGCTTGCACATTGGCTTTCGCCATGTTCTAGCCTTGTGACCTTGAGTAAGCCACATAATCTTTCTGAGCCTCAGCTTTCTTATTTGAAACTGGAGACACTAGGACCTCCTTCCCAGGGTACATCCACATTATCTCCTGGTTGTGTATGTAATCAAGCATAGTAAATGAAGTATGTGGCTGTCTGTCTCCCTGCTCAGCCAGAAAAAGCTGGCTGACAGAAGGGAGAGCCTCAGAACCTGGTACCTCAACACGGAATGGCACTGCAGGCGGCAGAATCTGCCGGGGAGAGTGCAGCGAAGAAATGGACCAGCTTTCCTGTTTCTCAAGCTCAGGCACTGCTAGGATCAGACGATCTTGGATTGTCAAAGCCCAGCAACCTCGAGGACAAGGCAGAACTGAGACTAGAGCATGGAAATTAGCAAGAAGCAGATGTCAGCTCAACACTGGGAGAAACATTCTGGCTACAAGAGCTGCCCAACAAAGGACCTTGAGGTAACAAGCTCCCTGTCACCAGTTGTGTTCAAACAAAGCCAGGTAATCCTGGTCAGAGATGGCATGTAGGGAAACTCTTTGATGCAGTAGAAGGCCCAACTATATCAAAATCAAAATTGAATGTTCTCCCGATGCTAAGTCTTTGTTTCTGTGAAAGAGAAAGAGAGTATTGCTACTCCTATTCTCCCTTGAAACCTACACTCTGGAAGTCCCTGGTCCCTGCTGGAGGCAAAGAAATAATAGGAAGCCTCCAGTGTTTCAGAGCCTTGCACTGGGACCATTAAGCAATCCTTTTAGAGCAGGAGGAAGAGTGAGCCTGAGAGTCAGGTTTAAATGATAATTAGCTCTTGTTATAGTCTTAATTGAAACTGGTTAGTCCAAAGAGAGGCTCTCTGGGGTCAGTGCTGCCCATCCACTCTCTAACAGCATTAGAATGATGCCAGCACGTGACAAAACTCTAGGGACTGGAATGCTGCCTTGGGCATAGGCATGATTTGACTCTTTCCTGATGGACTCTGTCCTCATCGATTTATTTTGTCTTTCATTAGATTGCTTTTCCCTTTCCCTCCTTTTCTTCCCTAACTGCTTACACTTTGGGAGGGATACATCCCATTCTAGACTATGTAGTCCTCCCATCTCTTGTATTCAGGGTGATTCTCTGATTGACTGATCTAACTCCCTAGCTGTCACTTTTCTTGGCTTCCTTAGTCCCTTCCTTCCTTCCTTGCCTCCTCTCTGTCTTTCCTGCCCCTCCGACCTCCCAGGCTATGTGCAGCATCACAAATTGAGGGGCCCCATGCATTTTATTCCAGATTTTGCCTACCCCATTCCTCAAGGGTCCCCAGATTCATCAGGTTCGCTCTCAGGGCCTGCCCTAGTTTATCTGAAATTTGATTGTATCAGGTCATACTGGTAGAATAAACTCTAGCTTAATTGAGACATTAAATTGATACATTAAATAAAAATGTATCAGAATGTTTCCCACAATCTCTGGCTAGCCCTCCCAGGCAATGGGGCAGCCTGGGCTCATGTTCATGAATGACAGATCCTGAGCTCATGGATAGTTTTCTGAGGAGAAAGCAGACAGGAATAGAAGGGGGGGGCAGGCAGCATAACAGGAGCTCATAGTGTCGTGTGTCCTGGTTTTGTGGGAATCAGATAGGAAGGCTCTGTGCCTTCAAAGTTGAGGTTAGCAGGGTGAGCTTAGAAAGAAAGAAAAAGAAAACCCCTCTCTCATGCCATCGTTAATCTGCAGCCCTTGGTTTTTACATCAGTTTTTATTTCTGCTGCTCCAAGCCTAGATTGCTGAGAGTCGGTGAAGCTAATGAGTGGCTGAGTGACTTCAATCATCACTTCCTGGATATAACTCAGTGCTTCCTTGGGACACTCTGAATAGGCCTAGCTTGCTGCACAATGAAGCCAATAGGACTCCAAGAGCATGTACTAACGCTAGGTTTGAGATAAAAGACAAGACCCTCCAGGCACCGGGAAGCGAAAATGGAAACATCAAGAGCATGTGAGTTAAATCCTTCTCAGACGCTGCAGGCTTTGAGGGGCCCAAGTACAACAAAGGAAAATCACAGTCTGGGATTCCAAAACAAACCCTCCTTTCCTCAGGGCTTGACTGGCCCCCTCAACACACATCATGACAGCTTCCATCTGCCAGGGCACCACTGGCATGAGAAACATGGTTTTATAAATGAAGGAAGCTGATATGGTACTTTGGAGTCTAGAGACCCTGGGTGAAGTATGGGTTGTTTTCCTACTAACTTCCTGGAGAAGCTCCTCAGTTCCCTCATTTTAGAAGGGAAAAGCTCTATGTGATGATCTCAATGTATCTTCCAGCTCTGAAACTCTAAAATCCTATACAGATAGTTGTGAGACATAGAGGTTGAGCATCCCAGGTTTTCCTTCTCCTCCCTGAAGGACTTGTGAGATTGTCTCTATATATTTTAATCAATTCAGCTAGGTTTAGCTTAAACCTTAAAACAAACATCTAATAACTTACATGGCTAGATTTGGAGCCATCTTGCCCTAAAATAGAAAACCCGTTTGCAGTTTCATACAAGTGGAAGAGTCATGGCCTTGGCTGTCTGGAGAACATGAAAGTCCTCCAAAACTCCAGTGTGAGCAAACACCTGAATGTCAGGACAAGGTTTGGAACTAAAGACTTAGATACGGAAACATTTTCTAAAAATAAGTTCACCTTCATAAAAAAATCCTTAATACATAATCAAGCGGCTGTACAGTTCAGAGTGTGGGCTTCTGTCCACTCCCAAGATTAGTTCTGTCTATGCCACATCAATAAATATGTTGAATGGACAAATAAATGAGTGAATAAATGAATCTTGTACCTGAAACATAATCTTTCTGGGCAAAAGACTGCCACAGAGTTGCTGTGCTCTGTTGAAGACTCTTTAGGGTATGAGGAAGTTATTATCTTACTGGGTAGTTTTGTTTTTTTTTTTTTTCTTAGTGGGAAAACAGGTCAGTTAGAAGTTACTGCCTTATCAGGGAAATCCAAATCAAAACCTCAATGAGATACCACCTCACACCCGTCAGAATGGCTAAAATTAACAAGTCAGGAAACAACACATGTTGGCGGAGATGCGGAGGAAGGGGAACCCTCCTACACTGTTGGTGGGAATGCAAGCTGGTGCAGCCACTCTGGAAAACAATATGGAGGTTCCTCAAACAGTTGAAAATAGAGCTGCCCTACGATCCAGCAATTGCACTACTGGGTATTTACCACAAAGATACAAATGTAGGGATCCAAAGGGATACATGCACCCCAATGTTTATAGCAGCAATGTCCACAATAGCCAAACTGTGGAAAGAACCAAGATGTCCATCGACAGATGAATGGGTAAAGAAGATGCGGTATATATACACAATGGAATATTATGCAGCCATCAAAAGGAATGAGATCTTGCCATTTGCAACGATGTGGATGGAACTGGAGGGTGTTATGCTGAGCGAAATAAGTCAATCAGAGAAAGACATGTATCATATGACCTCACTGATATGAGGAATTCTTAATCTCAGGAAACAAACTGAGGGGTTGCTGGGGTGGTGGGGGGTGGGAGGGATGGGGTGGCTGGGTGATAGACATTGGGGAGGGTATGTGCTATGGTGAGTGCTGTGAATTGTGCAAGACTGTTGAATCACAGATCTGTACCTCTGAAACAAATAATGCAATATATGTTAAGAAAAAAAAAAAAGAAGAAGAAGATAGCGGGAGGGGAAGAATGAAGGGGAGTAAATTGGAGGGGGAGACCAACCATGAGAGATGATGGACTCTGAAAAACAAACTGAGGGTTCTAGAGGGGAGGGGGGTGGGGGACGGGTTAGCCTGGTGATGGGTATTAAAGAGGGCACATTCTGCGTGGAGCACTGGGTGTAATGCACAAACAATGAATCATGGAACACTACATCAAAAATTAATGATGTAATGTATGGTGATTAACATAAATATAAAAAAAATTAAAAAAAAATTAAAAAAAAAAGAAGTTACTGCCTTAAGTCAGACCAAAATTTGACTTTGTGTTCCCTGTAGCTTTGGCCCCAGTTCAGGTGGATGTGCATATTCCTTCCTCCACATATTCTTCTCTCCTTAGCAGCTACCATGCCTCTCCACATCATCTGAATCTGAGGATCCCCAGATCAATTGACAACTGGCTTTGTAATACACATGCTCCACACACCCCCACTGTGAAGTTCCTTATAGATTTACCTTCAAAATCATATTGTATTTAGGCTGATTTTAAACTTAACCCTTGGGTCCTTGAGCCCACACCAACAATAGCCAATGAGGAGAAAGGTGAGTGAAATGTCTCATCTGGGGTTTGAGAATGGGCTCCAGATATGCAGAGGGGGACACTGAAAAGCTGACCATACTGATGAGCATTAACTAAGTTTGAACAGCTCCTAACGTGAAGATAAGACTAACTAGCATTCATTCGTCTCAAGCTGCTACGTGTCGCAATGATCTGTAACAGGCCAGTAACACTGCATGCAGCTGTGTGGTCTACAATTTTTTTTTTTTTTTGCATTCTAAGACATATTCATTAGTGAAATATCAGAAACCTCAGGGGCAGCATGTGCTTCTAATTCATTTTTCAATTGATAATGAGCCAGAAGTGAAATTTTTAGGGTGAATTTAATTGACCTTTACAGCAACATCAGGCAGATTGGCTTAAATGCTATTAAAGCAAAATGTAACCCGGTGAGACTTTCTGGAAGGTTATTGGAAAATCTATCAAGTTGTTTTTTCTTAATTTTCATCAAGAAAAGAAAAGACAGATGGAGGACATAGAAGGATGAGCAGACAAATGGAAGAAGAGATTGAAAACAAGAGTGAGATGGGCAGAGAGGGCTGAGAGAATGAAGTAGGAGAAGGAGAGCAGGTCTCTCATTACTGAGGGGTTATTTTTTAATGCAGAAAGGAAGGTTTGAAAATCCGTACTTGCGCTACAGTTCACATTGGTATGAAGTATTTCCAACACTTGGGGATAGGACATTATAAGCTTCCCTTTGCTAACATTTGGGTGTTGTGTTTAGGACCTCTCTAGCACTACTGGGGTCCTCTTTCTGACTCTCTTGTCCCCTTTACCAAAAGACATGCTCATTCTCAGTAATAAGGTACCCATGGGGGAAGGCAGAAAGCCAGGCATAGGGCTGAAAAAATCCTCAGGTACTAAGATCATACCCTTTGGAAAGCCACTGACAGTCAATGGACAGGGTGCAAAAAGCCCATGGCAAATTGGGATCAACTCTAGATCATGCCCAATCAGAGGGAAATGGCCAGTGTACTAGGTGAGACCCAGAGTGGCCTCAGAATCAGCATCAGCTTACTCACCGTTGGCATTATCATGGCCTCTGGCACCCCAGCCTTGCTCATGAGTACAAAGCCAGTAAGATGTGGGCAGAGAAATGTGTGTCCATGAAGAGTATGAAAATCAGGGAATGGATGCAGCCCCATCAACACGTCCTTCGAGGGAGAGATGCTAAGAACTCAGGAGGTGAGCGAAGTGGAGAGCCTGGGACCAGGGACAGAGATCCAAGGCTAATGGAGTGTATGAGGGAGAGAAGCTGAGGTTGAGCAAAAGACAGGGGGAAGGCACAGCCTTTTTGGAGTTCACCCAAGATCACTGGTAGCAAGATGAATTACATAGACTACAGGGCTCTTAATTAACTTCCCACCCTGGGTAGGACTGGCTCAAAAGTCACACAGGGCTGAGTCAACAAGTAGAAAACAGTACTGTTAGCTACGGAAAAGAAGAGCCTTTTCGGCAGAATGGAGTTGACACAGCAGGTCTGAGTCTGCTGCTTTAGAAAGGCCGGCTTGCAAGGTTGACTCTTGACTGATGTCAGGGAACTTGGATTTTGGAGGGTTCCTATTATTTTGTAACTAAGTATAAGTATGATAAACATGATTCTTTGTGCCTAGACTGTTTGTGCAGACAATGTGGTTTCTTCTGGACACCTTCTTTCCTTCTAGGAGTGTGGAATTTTGGCATGCTAGACAGAGGGTACCTACATGGCCATCCCCTAATTAGTACCCTGGGCACTGAGTCTCTAATGAGCTTCTCTGGGCAGAATCATCACACACCTATTTCTGGGTGAACAGTGAGTTCTGTGTAACTCCTCACGGGACAAAGAAAGCATGGGGAAGCCTCATGTGGATTGCTCTTTGTCCCATATGATTTGGCTGTGGATTTTATCACATCTCTGTAATAAATCTTACATATGTATACAAATATATTTTAAGTCCTCTGAGTCTTCCTAGGGAATCTCCAAATGTGAGGTGGTCTGGGCGACCCCCAACACATCCTCTCTCAATGAATAGTTTCCAGCTGGTTCTTATCCTACTCTCAATCCTGAATCTCATATCTGCTTCTGAGATTTCTTTTTGATACTGATGGAGGCAACAGATATGAGCAATGGCCCAATATAGATGCATCTCCCCCAGCAGTGACTAAGCTCTCTCAGTGCTCAGAGGACTCTAATAGATATTGCAGTTACTCATATATAAGAAATACATGTTTTTTTTCTTGCCCAGGAACCTACAGAGGAAGAGGGAATGGGGAGGAGGTGAGAAAGGAGGGGAAAAAATGCCCTTACTAATCAGAACAATCTTTAATAGTCTCAGAAAAAAAAAGAAAGAGAAAAAAATTAAAAGAAAAGGGAAATTCTGGAATGGAAATACAAAAGGTCTCAGAGTGTATCTGTATTATCATGATGAACAACAGTTCATTGAGCTCTTACAGTGCACCAGGCATGTGCAAAGCCCTTTACAAATATGGATTTCAGGTAAAATTTATAATGGGATGTGACAGGTAACAGGCAATAGTACCCCTATTTTTTTTAGGTGATGAAACTGAGAGAAAGAGAGTTTAAATAATGTGCCCAGTTCAGAACTGGTAAGTGATGGAATCCAGATGTGTTCTTCAGGAAGACAAGGTAAGTCTCAGCCATAGTGATACCCTCTCACTCAGTATTATTAGACTAGTGAAATATGGTTCATAAAGGGGAAAGATAATGCAGAACATGACTCCTAAGGGGACTCTTTGAAAGGAACAAGAGGCAGTCTTACCTCTAATTGTCCCTTAACACACCTGAATTCCTAGTAGCACATGTGGAGAAAGCCATCTGAGATACCAAGAAAGTTGTCTATTACCTCCAGATTTTCAGTCTTTTATCCAATTTTAAAGAAATAAGAGCTTTCTTGAAATCTTAATTTTCAAATATTTTGGCTTTTTATTTTTTTATATGTTTTATATTTTATCTTTCCCACTTGTCAGGATTATAGATATACAGAGCATTTTCAAAGTCAGCACAAAATATTTACTGAATGGTAAACTGTATGAATATACCTTTGTATCCCCTGAAAAGGATACGGGGCACCAAGAAGGCACCTAACATGTCTGTCAGATGGCTGGATGGATGGATGTATAGACGAATAGATGGATGGATGGACGGGTGGGTGGATGGATGGTTGTGTGGTTGGGTGGATGGATGGGTGGATGGATGGATGGATGGATGGATGGATGGATGGATGGATGTTGAAGATGAAAACAGACTTTGAGAAAATGAAACCATTTCCTAGGAGTGGAAGTGTGGCAAACCCCTGACTGGGTGAAGTTGCGATCATTATGCTCCTGGTTTTCTGGACTAAGAATAAATTAAATTAGAGGAATAAATTTGCTCTTGACTGCCCCATCCCCTTCTACACTTAACATACCTGAGGTACTCCACATGGAAGCAAGGGTGGAGCAACAAAGTGACAGAGGAATGGAGTTGTCTGGATTGTTGCAAATTTCTCCTGACTTGGGGATTTGCAAGGAAAAATTAAGCCCTACTGAATGTTGCTGGTCTTTCACCCTCCCAGTCCACGTTTCAGAAAGGAGGATTCAAGCATGTGCGTTCCCATCTGCTAAGGCTCAGCTTCCTACAGAGTCCGCTGAAGCAAAATCAGTGAGCCAGGATATCAGTTTAGGTGAGAACAAAGCACGTGCAACTGCTCTTGTCTCCCTTGCAGGACTCTTCTCACTTAAATCAGTTCCTATTTCTATATGACTGTAACCTACCAGTGCACAGGAGCCTCCTTGGTCCCATGAACTGTGACCATTTATGCATTTACTGATTTATCAAACAAATACTGAGCTCCTTACACAGGCCAGCTTCTTTTGTAAGTGATAGAGATACAATGATGACTCAGACAGGATCCCTATCTGCTTGTAACCCAATGGGAGAAACAGATAAAGAATCCAGTAAGTGCAAAACAATGTGTCTAAAGGTGCACGCATGCGTGTGTGTGTGTGTGTGTGTGTGTGTGTGTGTGTGTGTGTGTGTGTGAGGAGGGGAGGGTGGGAAGGGAAAGGGGACAGGATGAGAGAAAGAGTGAGATCTACTTATTTTGGAAGGTTCACAAATGTGTCAGCACACTAATTGGTGGACGCATGGCCAAGAAGGAGAAATGAAAAGCTGTACCAGATAGAGAAGAGCGCGTGTGGGCAGGTGGGAGTTAACATCCCAGGAAAATGCGATCACATGTACGAAAATCATAAAACAGTTTGTGTAGCTGGAATCCCTAAGGGCTCAGTACTGTAAAAGTTAGCCCTGGAAGGAAGACGAGGAGTAGGGAGTGGGAAAGTTAGCAAGCAGGGACAGAGAAATATATGCACAGAAGAGCTGTCAGGAACAGGTAACAAAGGACCTTCTACAGTACACGAAGGAGCCAGGGCTCTTTCCTACAGATGATGGGAAGGCATTAGAACAACTTGATCAGATTTCTATTTTAAAAAGGTCATCTAGCAGGAGGGCAGAGGACCACTGGAGGTGGGTGAGCCAGGAGATAAGAGACTGGTTAGGAGACTATAACATGGGCCAGACAAGAGATAACAGGCCAGGATTCAGGCTTTAGCAATGGGAATGGAAAAGATGGACACATTTGCGGTATCATTTAGCGAGGGCCGGGAGAGGGAGAAATCCTGACTAGTTTCCAAATTTCTCAGTTTTTCCTGCCTGCTTGCCCTATGGGAGTTATAAAGAACAAGACAAGGCTCCTACCCTCAGGACAGAACATACAAACATGCAAAGACAACAGCAGAGAGTCAGATGAAGGCAGAGACTCTTAAGTACCACGGGGGAGGAGATCGGATCGCCTCCAGCTGCGCTCATCGCACACAGGATGAGGTCTGTAGGGCAGAGAGAGGGGTAGCACGGAGATGGGCCCACAGGGGGCCGGGTGAGAAAGGACGCAGCAGTGGGGAGCAAGGCATGTTCTGACCCGGCTACAAAATAGGAGACAATGTATACACGGGGATTATGGAAGACAAACATGAACTAATAGAGGGTGAAGGAATTTAAATGACAGGTTAAGGAGTTAGAACTTTCTTATCTGAGCCAGTGTTTCCTAAATCTGTTCTGTGGAAGGCCTGTGTTGTGGGAGACATTTATAACCGCTTTGTGAAATGAGAGGATTGTGGCTAAATTAAGTTTGGAAAATGCTGAATTAAACCAAGTTTAACAGGTTCTATTACTAACGGACTTCTTTAGATGCTTGAATATTATGTACAAAGAGGAAGAAAGAGGATCAAAAGTGACAGAGAAATAAGATAAAAGGAAAAAAAGGCCAAGACTGGAAATCCATTTGTCAGTTCTAGCCCCAGCTTTCTGGTTGTTTAGATGTGTGACCCTGAGCAAGCCACTAAAACTTGTCCGCTCTTTAAAGCTCTTATCTATAAAATGGGCTGTCCGACGAGGTGGGTGGCTTAACATGTGGAGAGTCCGCCAGTGTATTAGAGCCTCTGAAGACGCTCATGCCTATTTTCAATGTTTCAAATATATATAATATATATTAAAATATATATTATATATAATATTCTATGTTATATACAATATGATATACAAATGGATACATTTATCTATAAAGGGCAGTTGAACCTAAATAAAATGTGTCTTTTGTTTTGGCTGGAGCCACAGAAACTCAGCATGGTAATCCCAGATAGTTTTTATAGTGGATCATAAGGTTTGTGTGTGAAAGGAATTTGGTTTTAAAAGTTCACCGTTTAATTTCTGGTATCTAGCACAGCACTGGGGGCACAGTGACTCAATAAACAGTTGTTCAGTTTATGAATGAATGCTCATCAGTCACTTTGCATGGCAAAAAATATGTGTATATAGACTTTTATTTAAGGAGAAAATGAGCTACTGCTGAATATAAATTTAGGGAGACATTCTTGAAAATGGTGTCATGGGGATTTTAAAAATGAGTATTACTTGCTGAAAATTTTGGAGACTGTTGGTAGAGATAATCTCTAAATATCTCTTAATTATAAAATTAGGGGCGCCTGGGCGGCTCAGTCATTAGGCATCTGCCTTCGGCTCAGGTCATGATCCCAGGGTCCTTGGATCGAGCCCCGCATCGGGCTCCTGGCTCAGCGGGGAGGCTGCTTCTCCTGCTCAGGCTCCCTCTCTCTCTCTCTCTCTCTCTCTCTCTCTGTATCTCTGAATGAGATAAATAAAATCTTAAAAAATTTATAAAATTACACGATATACGATTTTTTTTTTGAGGCCTATGAAAACGTCACTGTATTTGATGTTTCCAAGAACATTGCTACACTTTCTGAGATGGAGAGTCCGCAGTAACAGTGAGACGTGGAACAAACTGACAGTGCAGCTGCTAAGGGGTGGATGGATGACCAGGAAGCTGAGACTGTCGACATGTGTTCCTTATTGTGTTCACTGATGTGAGTACCAGGGCACTTGACACAGCGTGGCACCCTCCAGGGGCGCGATAAATATCCTCCGATTGTCTCATGAGCCCAAAGTTTCATTCCTGCCATTCCTTAGGCAACCACCATCTGTCAAGAATGGGGAGCTGGTAGGGAACACCATAGACCATGTTATACATAATTCAATAAAACAATATTTCATGAGCATCTATTAGGGGTCAGATACTAAACTAGCTACTAAGGATGCAAGGATGAGTAAGGCACAGCCCCCATCCCCAAGGAAGTTAAAATTCACTGAAGCAGGTGAGGGTCTCAAACGTGTAGGCAGCATAGAGCTCTCCCAGTACTGCAATCAAAAGGGAAGGGATCAGAGGAGAGACCCAACTGTATTTGCTATTAGGGAATTTGGGCCATCCTGCAGGAAGACATTTAAGTAGTATTGTTAGAGTGGAGGTAAAAAGGCATTGATTCAAGGAGCGATGGAAGGTAAAAAAATGAAGACCAGCAAGTACGTGTGGCTATCTAGAGAGACTTGGCCGTAGCATGAAAAAGAAAAAGTAGTTTGAAGGTAGTTTGAAGAATGGCAGGGTCAAAAGAAAGATTTGTGTGTTTTTTTGTCTCATCTATTTTGATTCATTTTATTTTTTTGTTTTGTTGTTGTTGTTAGAATGAGAAATCGATCTGAGCTTGTTGGTAGGGAGTAGAGAATTTAAAATGTGAAAATTGTCAACCGGACTTAACATACAGAGATTTTCAGTCCTCCATTGCTTCTGAAGTTGGTATGGAGGGCCAGAGTTACTTTCCTTCACATTAATATTTCAGCATTATGGATGTATCCAAAATAACCTAGTTTCCCTTAGCAACTCATTCCATTCACTTTCTTTTAACCTCTTGAGATTGTCAGCCTGCACCATGTCTCGGAGTTACAAGTTTCATGTCCTTACTGCTTGCTGGGTAAAGAAGTACTTCATTTTAATTGCTCTAAATTTACCATTTCTAAGCTGCACATGGTCCCTCTTGGTCCTGATGATCTAGAATTGCCAACTCATCTGTGCTCCGTGCCCAACACTATGGCTGGCTGGCTCTCCGTCTCATTCCTGAGCCCCCCTCCCTGACCATGGGCAGCACATTGGCTCCCACTGCTCGAATGTCCACTCTCGCTCTCCCCTGACATATTCTCTACATGGCAGCCAAGTGGCCTTTTACAGACAGAAATCATGTGGCCATACTGCTCAGAATTAAGGAAAACACAAGTCCCAATTTACCTGTGACACTCACTGGTCAGGTGTAATGATTAAGGGTGCTCCTTTCACTTTCAAAAGTGACCCCATTGGACAATAAATTAAATGCCCACTCTATTTTAAAACCGCCAATATCTCTCCAAGGCTATTAAAATATAATCCAAACTCCAAAGATCCTGGTGGGATCTCTTCCCTTTATCACCCTGAGCTCCTCTGTGCTGTCTCCCCTACTCACTGTGCTCCAGCCACACTGCCCCTCTATTTCCCCCAATATGTTGAGCCCATGCTGATGTCAAGATTGGAGCACTTGATGTTTCCTCTGTGAAGAAAACAGTTCCTTCTGTGTCTTGTGGTACTGGCTTTTTCTCTCCCTTCAGATCTCCGTTTGAATGCCATATCTTCAGAAAGGCCTTCCCTGACCACACGAGGCGGTAATCCCATCCCCAAGCAATCATAGCACCATCTTTAGTGCCTCTACAGTGCTCATGAGTGACAGGCATAATCTGTTCTAAATTTGCTATGTATTGCAGTAACTTTTCACTCAGATGGTAACTCCCTAAGGGAAGGACCTAGTGAGCATTGTTAATCTCTGTGTGCTCGGCACCACGCATGCCTAAGGCACCATTACCACAGTCAGGTCAGAGACACTCTCCATGCCTATAGCGGGGATCCTCACTGGCTTTAAAGATGGCAACCCTCTCGAAAACTCATATCTGATTCTGAGATGACCTCAGGTGTGAGATTCTTCTATTATTATGAATGCTGTCTTTGGGAGCCTGAAAGAGTTATCACAATGTGTCACAATATGCCTGGGCTGCTTTCCTAACTTACTACATGCATCTCCCTCAGACCCTTCCATTGTCTAATTTTTATTACTGGCACTTCTACATAATTCCAGGAGCAAAGAATATATTACTTACTCAATATGGGACTGTGTAAATCATTCACATCTTGTGTCATCATAAGTAGTATAGGAGTATATAAATCAATCATCATAGAAACAACAGTCGATGATGACATAGTTTTCAAAAAGAACCTGCTTCAGAACATCTTTAAAGAAGGGCAAAAAATTATTATATATATTAATGGAGGAAAGAAGTAAAATTCAGAATGGCTAAATTACTTATTCAAGATCACACAGTGTTTAAGCTGAGATGATAGGCTAGGTTCTCTGACTCCTACCATGGTTCTTGAAATTGGTTCCATGTACAGGTAGTGTAGACAGTTGACCAAATGTTTCCTCCAAATATAGCAGGGCAAATACTGTAAAGACTTTATACAAAAGCATCATAGAATTCTGTAAAATCACGATTTAGGAAAGGGAACAATTTTCCAGGCAGCCCACACAGGGCTTGGCACTACTTTGTTCTGTCACACACATTGTCCTTTCAAAGGGAAGTCTCCATCAGCTACCAGGTACGGCTTCTCAGCTTTAAGTATAACTCAACCATCATATCTAATTTATTTACTTATTTGCTTTCTTTGTTTCTGTATTAATTATTATTAGTTCAGGGACCATATTATCACCATTGCTACCTGGCTAGCGTTAGCTTATCCAATCAGTTAGTGAGTCACCTACAGGATTCTGAGGACCCCTGAAGACAGAACAATACTGATGGGTCAGAAGTCAGAACCAATTTAGAGCAAACTTCTCAAATTTTAGTGTTTGATGGGGTTTGTTAAAATGCAGATTGCTGTGGTACCTGTGTCTCTGATTCAGAGGATCAGGAGCAGAGCCTAGAATTTGTATCTCTGACAAATTCCCAGGTAATGTTCGGGCCTCCTAGCTACATTGGGGTGAGTGGAAGAGGAGGGGCGAGACACCCTGTGAGAACAACTGGTTGAGAATCTGAGATGTTGGCAATAAGATGACCAACTACCCTTGTTTGTCTGAGACTGAGGAAAATGATATATTCAGTGCTCAAACTGGGGAAGCCTTTAGTAGTGCTGAGCAAACCTGCATAAAATGGTCACCCAAAGTGGTAGTAAAGACAGGACATTATGGAAGGGCCGTTAAGGAGGCAATTGAGAGATAGCTTAACCAGTTTGTATCAAAGGCAAGAGGACGGGCAGAAAAGAATGATCTATTTACGGTTATTTCTTGACACAAAATACACACTCCTTAAGGGCAGAACCACTTTTTATTCTCCTCTTGTTACCAGCATCTAGCATAGTTTTGGGCATACGGTAAGTACTCTAAAAATTTTGTAGATGGACTATCTGCCTGAATTTTCAAATGAATGGATGAATGAATGAATAGATAGATAGGCGGTAGATGAATGGGTAAGGAGATGGACGGTTGAATGGATAAATGAATGGATGGATGGAGGTAAACCCTATTTCTTTCCCAGGTATAGTCCAAGAAAGCTTGTTGACTACAGCCATTAAATCAAAGATCATAGGGTGTGTGGGTTTATATCCAGGTAGGGGGAAAAGACCTGCTCCTGACCCAACAGGGGCTGTCTTTGAACATGATTCCATGAGTATCCTCTGGGCAGGGCATTCCATCTGCCAGCCTAGCTCTTTCCTCAAACCTTGTTCACTTCTCTGCTCCCTAGGGAACCTTCCAAAACCTAGAAAAATGAAGAGTTCAGTGAGGATAAAAAAAGAAATAGTTAAAATTGAAATGTAAAGTTCTCTGTTTTAGAAAAATTAAGGGTGCGGGAGCCTCTGTTGTATTAAATGTTTGGTATGTTCAGAAAGTAAATACAGTCAGCGAACAGGCAAGAGATTAAGGTGACAGGGAGAGCAGTTTTGAGCCCCGTTAGATATTAATTTCCCATAGATCATCTGTCTGTCCCCTCCTTGTTTGAAGTTCCCAAAGCTGGAGGCTTCAAAGCACACACCGACTGCCATTTGCACACAGCTCATGGCTCCGTGGGGAGCCGCCTCAGCAGGTTATAACACTCTGTCCCTGCAGGAGCCTTCCCCACACTCCCTCTCTGTCAGTTGCTGCCTTTTTCTCCATTCCAGAACATCAAGGACAATTCTATCAGCAAGTCTAGCAGCTGGTAATAAAGCCAGCTCATCTCCAACATGGTGCGTGTCCCAGGCCCTGGCTACAGACAGGCAAATTGATTTAGGAGATGAAATGTAAAGTAACCTGAGCCTTCCTCAGAACTCTGACCAAGAAGAGAACTTTTTCTTCCTTCTTCCTTCTTGCTTCTTTTTCCCTCTTCTTCCTTATTCCTCTTCATTTTTTCCCTCTTATTTTACCGAAGTTTTGAGTAACGTATGGTCCATTATTACATCCATCATTTGACGAAGTTATTTTTAATTATGAATTTATGGCTGTTCCCTGCTGGGGATGGATGGTTCCTGGCCTCGAGCAGATCACTGCCTGATAGGACAAGAATGACAACATGTATTAAATGATGCTCTACTAGAGATTCCTATAAGGAAAAACGACACAAAAGAAGGATTCTGAACTCTGTTGCCAAGTGCAAGGGGAAGTGTCACAGAAGTGGAAAGGGACCTCACCTTCACCAGGGACCAGACTGTGCATGTTCTCCTCAGAGCATACAGGGTTATAGACCCGCTGGAATTTGAAAGATTTGTTTGTTTTTTTGTTTTGTTTTGTTTTGATTTTGTTGTTGTTTTTTTAACTCAGCAAAGGAGTTTGCTGAGCAAACTAGCAATCCTAGGGATAATGGTAGGAAACGCCAGACCTCTCTCCTGAACTTAGAAATGTCATTCCTTGCATTTGCTAAAGGATAATACCACACTAAATGGAAAGGTTGGCCAAAAAAATAACAATAATAAAACTAGTTTTCCCGTTAGAAAGGAGAGTGACTTTTGAACATGGAACCATTTAATCACTTCAGTTTCTTGTTTTGTATATGTGAAAAGCAGGTGCGGTTCTGTGTGTCCCCCAAGGCCCTTTGCTGCCCAATATTTGACAGATCTATGATTCTGAAGACTTTATTGCAGTATGGAACCAAAGATTTTGAACACTTGGATCTCTGCTATAGCTTTTACTCTCATTTAATAATTTATTTAGATCCCTTTGACATCAATAATTATATACAGCCTGAACTCAAAATACTCTCTTTGGGACTTCACAAAACAACCTACTGACCATGGTGAAATTTGGTTCCCCTTGGGTTAAAACAAGTCACAACTCAGTTGCTTAGGTGTAGACACTCAGAAGGGCCCATGCTTACCCACGGACAGTATCAAGACAGCTGTGGAATGGATGACGGCCTGCAAAGATGGGGAGACAAAGTGGGAGGGGAGAGGACATCTCTGAACATACACAACTCTGCTCGGTAAATAAATCTGTTCAAAGAAGTCTGAGAAAATAACCTGCTGCCTATTCTTCTAATCAAGAAATCCTATGGGTCAGTGCCCTCCCTGTAGCCCACACCTGAATTAAAGATGGTGCAGTTTGTTTATACTCATTCCCCACCAGGTCATTTATCGACTAAACAATCCCAGTGAAATCCAATGGCACAGCCTGGCCTGCTGACCTCTGCTTCAGCATTGATCGTTGCTGCTCACCTCATTAGACCACTCTCCTCAGCATCAGCTACCTACCCAAAGGAATTTCAGCTAATCTTTTTTGTTTGTTTCTTTCTTGGTTTTCTTTAAGTGAATCAAAAGCAGTGACTTCATACCTGGAAGGACGAACCAAACTTCCATGTCAAGGAAAGAAAACCTACTCTGGCCTCCCTACTCTGTGTCTGCCTGGTAGAAATGCACACTCTGCAGGGTCCAGGAGAAAAGGGTGAATCGCTAGTCTACAGCCAGACTGCTAGCCTCACAGCCAAGTGAAAGTGGGAAAGGAAATTGTGCTAGCTTTCTTTTTCTTGAGGTTGCAGTGGGCTAGCTGCTAGGATACAGATGCAATCTAATGAACGGATTCAGTGAATGCTCATTGTGTATTATTAATAAGGTTAAATAATTGCCTAATAAGGTTAAAGGTCATCCATCATGACCTTTAACCTTATTAGAGATGAAAGTGGTGCTTTATTTCAAACAATTTGATTGCTAACCAAATACCCAAAGCTACAACTGTAAATGTGAAAGTGTGCATTACCTGTCAATGGAATGATTTCAAGTGTTTACATTTTCACTAATATTAGCAAGCCATTAAAGCTAATCCCGGGCATTAGCTTCCTGTTAATGGTCACTGTAACCTGCACTTAGCATGCCAAGTGCAGACCACGTGCCTCTAGATCGGAGGTCTTAACTGGCATTCAAAGACGAGTTTTAGCTAATCTATAGTTGTCTCTGAAATATTATGCAACATGTTTTTGTCAGCGAGGATTTGTCAAGGAAGGGTCATTGTCCTCAACATATCCAAATAACTACTTGACCCCAAAGCTTACCAGAGGAACAATTGCTCTAAATTATGATCTTTCCGGAGAAGAGGGTCTGTGTCTCTATCTCTCTCTCTCTAAATTCTTAATTGAAATGGCTTTGTTTGAAACATGCCATGGCTAAACAAAATGACTAGGCTTAAAAACCTAACTATATTGAGTAGTTCATTAGTCTCATCATATAATTATTCTTGTTGGGAGGAATGATTATACCCCATTTTGTAGGTGAGAAAACTTAAGTTTTCTAAGCAGTGAAATAGATTGTATAAGAAAAGTCAGCAATTTGGCAAGGCACCCTTTCCTGGAAACATTGAAAAGTAATATAATAAGGGAGTGACTCAATGTTTCTTAGTTTAATGGAAAGAAAAAGTACTGGAACTTCACAATGCACTGTGATGTAATTAAAAGGAAAAACTCAAAAGGAGAAGATCCGGGTTCTAGTTCTCGCTCTGATATTTCCTAGAATTGCAATCTGAGGCCAATCTGATGCCTTCAGAGCTAGAATGAGAACCAGGAGTGATGACAGATATGAAAGCTTTTTGTGAAATATAAAGACTATATAAATGTTAGTTATTCATAGTATTTTGAAAATGAGCATGCACATTAATGCTATTATCAAAGGTCAGAGGGAAGTGGATTTCTTCAAAAAGCATCCAAAGGAAGGCTGATATAAAACATGAATGTCTCATGGGATGCATGCATTCGCTCTAATAACATCCATCATGACCTTGCCCACAGCCTTGCAGGCAGCTGAAGGCTACATTACTATTGATATTATCACATCATCAGGAAAGTGACTTTCATGTAGATAAAAAAGGATTCCAAATAGCCACAGTTTAACCTTATTAGAGATGAAGAAAATAGATCGACTGTTTAATAAAAACAATCAAGAAAACTTCAACTTGAGAGTTACTGCTGCTTGGAGGGTTCCATGTCTTTATCTACAGTTATTATATTATTTGTTTAGCTGAAATCCAAGGGGAAAGGCAAAAGTAGGCTTGCATAGAGGAAAGAATATTTGGGTAAGATTAGGAAAAAATACATATTCAAAATATCTTGTATTTTCATATCAGTTTTATATGTGAAGTTCAGAACCCCTGAACAAAATTCCATTCAATGACACAACACATCTATATGATACTCAGAACACCCATTACAAAAGGGGAAAACAACAAATAGAGAGAAAAAGTGTTCATTTGTCCATTTTACTAATATATAATAGTTCCTGTGTGTTGTAGCCAGGCTCCAAGATGGTCCCCATAACCCTCTCCCCGTCCCCCCCCAATATTTATGACCTTAGGTAAATCCTTTCCCTTTTAGTGTGGGCTGGACCTAGTAATTTGCTTCTAACAAATAGAATACAGCAAAAGTGGTGCGATGCCGTCACTCTCTAACATGAGATTATAAAGGTTGGTGACTTCCATCTTGCTTGCATTCTATCTTTGGCTGTCTGTCTTGCTCCCTCAGTTGAAATGAGGTGCTGTGCTGGGAGCTGCCATATGGAGAGGACCATGTGGCAAGAACCTGAGGGCAGCCTCTAGCCAACACTCCAGGAGGAAATGAATCTCGCCAACAGCTACATGAGTGAGTTTGAAACTGATCCACCCCCAGTAGACTTAACATGACTCTAGCACTGGCAGACACCTTGATATCAGTCTAATGATAGATCTAGAGCCAGAGGATTCAGCTAAGCTGTGCCCAGACTCCTGACCCAGAACAATTGGGAACTAAGAAAATAAATGCCCGTTGCTTTAAGCCACTAAACTTTGGAGTCATCTGCTGTGCAACCATAAATGATTAATTCATAGGTAACTGATTGTACCAGGCACGGCAATGAGTGCTCAATAAAGTTGTGCAGACTCGTAACATTTTTAATGTTTTAACTTAACTGATGTTTTCTCCTGAAGGTATGGCAAAAATTGTATAACACATTAAACTGCCAGTACCTATTTCCTAGCTCTGAGCCCACCCAGGCTGTCTGTCATCCACAGAGTAACATCAAAACTCATTACCATTGTACAAAGATGGCCATGACTGACTCTTACCTTTCTCTCCAGGTCCATTTCACACCACTCCATAATCACACTTTGCATTCTGGCAACATTGAGCTGCCTATGCTCCCAAACAAGACATTTTTTTTTTTTCAAATCCATGCCTTTAGTCTGAACCTTCTGTCCAGCTGATGTTTTCCCACTCATCTCCTTACCTCTATTTCTATATATAAGAAATCTATAGATCTATTAGGAACCTGATAGGGCACTAGCTTCTCCAAGAAGCCTTCCCTGATCCCCATATTTGGGTTAGGTGACAGTCCTCTGTGTGTCCCTACAACCTTGGGCTTACTGATGCCATTACATGCATTGCATTGATAGCAGCTGTATGCCCCTGTGTCTGTCTCTGAGCTTCAACTCTGAACTCCTTGAGAATGGGTCTATGCTTTATTCATCTTGTATCCTTCTCATCTATCACACTACAGCTATGAATAGAACACCTCCTGGGTGGATAAAAGAAGGGATGAATGGCACCTCCCTAAGCATATTTAGAGTATAATAAATGCAATCTCAAGCTAAGCCATTGAACTAACCCTAAAGCTCACTGTGGGTGTTTCAGAGGGAAAATTTTTCTCTTACCCTCCAAGATTCTTCTAGCTGGTCTAAGATCAAATTGACATGAGGCAGATTAACAGGAGAAAATGAGATTTAATTATGTATGTACAGGGAATCCACAAAGATGCAAAATTCCAGATAGGCAAAATGAGGTATATATGTCATCTTGAACTAAGGTGAAGGGGCAGGTGTCTGGGACTTCAAAGGAAAGAAATGCAAATTACAGGAAGATGAAAAAGAGTAAATGTTTGGTAAATAAATGTTTGCTGGGCCATTTAGAAACAGTGGCACATAAAGGACTCTGATCAAGCAGGCTGTGCTAGGTTCTTCCCTGTCTACCATACCCAGTTCATAACATAATGTAGTTATCTATGGTGGTAGTTCCCTTCCTGGAGCAGGTCCTCTATCTAAATTCTTTCAGGCAGTTTAGGGGTGAGGGAAATCACAATTTCTAACTGGACCTTTTTTCTTCTTGAGTCTATTTGCAGCTCAAAATAATCTACATGCTAAAATGGTACATTACAAGGTGGCCTGCCTTTGGCCCCTACATTGATAAGGGTCAGGTTGGGGCTATTACCACAAAGAAGATAGGATGAAGTGAAACATGATTGGCAACTAGGCAATTTACAGATGAGTTAGTACATTCTTCCACCTGGAAAACTGTACTACAGAATTTCCATTTTGTCCCGAGAAAACTGGTCAGTCAGGAATTCCTACTCAGGCATTCTTATGCCATCATTTGGTTAACTTGTTTGTGATAAGAAGCCTCAGTTATTGAATTTATGTGGCTTCAATATGAAAGAATTCTATAAATTGGGATCACCAATAACCATATTGACTTGCTAATATAGATGGTTGCCTTGTAGATGGTAGGTATTAACTGGGTCATGGCATTGTGTCCAAAATCCTGGCTCATAAGGCAAGTAAATAGTATAGTTTTAGAGTTAGAAGTGACTTCATAAGTGAGGTCTAGACTACTCTTCTCAGTTTACAGGAATAACAGTTTCAGTACACTATCCCTTATACATGGTAATCTCTGTATGGAAGCCAATGTAAGCAGGAGACAGAACATGATGCTATTGAAGGAAGGTTGTAGTAGTAGACAACAGCAAAACCCTTACCTAAAAGAAAAAGACAAAGTGGTGAGTGTAGGAAAATAACTCCTGATCAACTGAAAAGGAAAGGCAAATAGAAGGTATTGTTCAAAATAACTTTAAACCTTGGGGTATTAGGGTGGCTCAGGCAGTTAGTGTCCCACTCTTGAATTCAGCTCAGGTCATGATCTCAAGGTCCTGGGATCAATAGAATTCTGCACATTTCTGCTGAATTCTATTCCTGAACTTTATCTCATCTTGTTTTACTTTTTAAAATTATTATTAGCAATGACAAGTACTCATACATAAAATTATATAATTTTAAAAATTGCAAAATATAATAATAACTAATATTCATTGAATAATCACTAAACTTCAGAGGCCACACTAAGCACTTTATTATTTAATTTCACAATAACCCAATATGATAAACATTATTATTATTTCTATTTTATAGACAAGAAAAGCAAGGTTAGAACACTGTAGTAGTGTGCCTAGGGTACCTACAATGAAGATTGCAAGATGCAAGATGAAAATTTGAAATTAGACCTGTGATCACAGAACCAAAAACTTTAAGCATCATGTTATGATCAAGTTCCTACTTTGTTGCTTTTATACCAAACACTTGGTACTGAGTCCCTAACCCTTTCCCAGTGCAGGTTTTGCTAAACTAATTCCTGCTTGCTTCAACTCTGGTCCCATGCCTTGCCCATCCTTACCTCATTTTCTATGTTCCCCCTGGAATAGAAAGGTTTCTGTTGCTCAGTGACTTAGGTACTCTCCTCTACCTGAGAGCTAATGCTATTTCTTCTGCCTTAGCTGAGCCTTAGATTCATACTTGTTCCCAGGCTCTTCAGAGGCTCTCCAGAGACTTGTCTGGCTGGATGTTAATAGAAGCCCACAGCTGACAAATTAGAGTAAAATTAAAGAATACATGTTATTTTTTCTTTCTTTTTTTTTTTAAGATTTATTTACTTACTTAAGAGAGAGGAGAGAGAGCAGGAGCGGGATGGGAAAAGGGAGAGGGAAACAGAATCTGAAACAGACTCCTGATGTGCAGGGGTTCAATCTCAGGACCCTGATATCACAATCCCACCCAAACCAAGAGTCGGATGCTTAACCAACTGTGTCACCAGGCACCCCAGGAATACATGTTCTTTTCAAATATACATGGAATATTTACCACAGATTACTATTTAGGCTGCAGAGCAAGTCACAACTAATATAAATAGATAAATATAAACATAAACATAAATATATGAACTTTTAGCTCATGGATCAAATATGAAATAACATAAATCAAAGAAGAAATAAAAATACAAATTCAAAAATATTTTTAAAATTTTTAAAAAATTAAAAGTTAAAAAATTATAATTAAAGGGCACCTGGGTGGCTCAGTTGGTTAGGCGACTGCCTTCGGCTCAGGTCATGATCCTGGAGTCCCGGGATCGAGTCCCACATCGGCCTCCCTGCTCAGCGGGGAGTATGCTTCTCCCTCTGACTCTCCCCTCTCTCATGCTCTCTCTCTATCTCATTCTATCTCTCAAATAAATAAAATCTTTTAAAAAATTTGGAAAAAATTATAATTAAATCTTAAATGTCTAAATGTGTAAGTTACAGCTACAATAACACAATACTAACAGGAGATTTAAAATTAAAAGATTGAAAATTAATGAGTCAATCCTCTAATGAGTGTAGTTAGAAAATAGCAATGAGTAAGCCCAAAAATATATAGAATAAAGTCAATGTTAAAAATAAGAGGAGAGGGGGGCGGAGCAAGATGGCGGAGGAGTAGGAGACCTAGACTTCGTCTGGTCTCAGGAATTCAGCTGAATAGGGATCAAACCATTCTGAACACCTACGAACTCAACAGGAGATCGAACAGGAGAGTAGCAACAACTCTCTGAACAGAGAAGCAACCACTTACTGGAAGGTAGGGCGTGCGGAGAAGTGAATCCGAGGCGATATTCAGGAGGATAGACGGCGGGGGAGGGGCCTCCGCCGGCCGCTTCTGGCAAGTGCTAGAGCCGCGGAGCACAAAATCGG
>NW_027397081.1:27357250-27398363 GCF_003265705.2 Callorhinus ursinus | reverse complement strand
CAAAAACTAATGATGTAATATATGGTGATTAACATAACAATAAAAAATTAAAAAAAAAATAAGAGGAGAGGGGTGCTTGGGTGGCTCAGTCGTTAAGCATCTGCCTTCGACTCAGGTCGTGATCCCAAGGTCCTGAGATTGAGTCCCGCATCCGGCTCCCTGCTCAGCGGGAAGCCTGTTTCTCCCTCTCCCACTCCCCCTGCTTGTGTTCCTGCTCTCAGTATCTCTTGGTCAAATAAATAAATAAATAAATAAATAAATAAATAAATAAATAAAAATAAGAAAAGAAACTACTGATATGGAAACCAAACACAAATCCTGTGGGATTGATAGATTTGAAAAGTGATTCTCTGAAAAGAACAACAAAACTCTTAAACCTCTGTTAATGTAGGTTAAGAAAAAGCTAGAGAAAATGTACAAATATGCAATACTAGAAATACAACAAGCTAGCATATGGTAATAAATTCTGGAGAATTTTTCAATTAACAGGAACAACATTTACTGGTAAATTTGAAAATACATAACAAGAAACTGACTAAAAACTTGGAAAATCAAATTAGATGTGATGTTTAAAACAAAATGTTATCAGAAATTAAAAAAACCTAAAAACCACGATTAGGCACTCAATAATTTACAGGTCAGTTCTAACAAAAATGTAGTATACAGAAAACTGAAAAGTTAAACAAACTGTTTCAGAGATGTATGAAGAGGAAATAGTTACAAGATTACTTGTTGAGCTAGAAGAGTCTTGACATCCTAAACCGGAAGAGGATGGTGTCAGAAAAGGAAAATTATAGTTCACTTTCACCTACAGAGATGCAAAATCTAGAGATGTCTTTTAAAAAAATGACCAAGTTGTTTTATCTTAAGAATGCAAATTTGGAGTAATTTTAGAAAATGTATTAATGTACTAGGTCACATGAATGAATTTGCCTCTGATGTTGGAAGGATGATGTCTAACAAGATTTCTTAAGCTTTAATGGGCATACATGCATCTGGGGATCTTGTTAAATGCAGATTCTGACTTAGAGGGGCTGGGTTGGACCTGATGCTCCTCATTTCTAACAAGCTCCCTGGGGATGCTGATGTTGCTGGTCTGTAGATTACCTTTGAGAAGCAACTGGTTTTGACCCACTGGCTTTGAAGCAGTAGATTTCTATTTTAGTCAGGAACATCTCCCCACCTCCATTCTAGAGCACCATCTTGCCAAGCTCTATTAATTTTTGTGTTAGGTATTCTCTTTGAACAGGCTTTGGGTTACAACTACTTGATGAACTTCTGAAATGGTTGGTCAACTTTGAGGGGAAAAACCCCACTATTATTCATTTCAATGTGTGCAGGACAATTATTTAATAAAATGTGATATATTCATGATAGAAACCAGGAGGAAATTATGAATATAAGGAACTCCCTTAACTTGGAAAAGGGAATTTACTAAAAATGTGTAACAAACATCTTATTTAATAGTGAAACTATTAGAAGCAATTACTGTAAGTCAGGTTCAAAGCAAGGATGCTCATTCCCATGACTTCAGTTCAACAGTGAATTGGAGTTCAGAGTCAGCACAGAGAGACAACGCAAAGATATAAAGGTAATAAGAAATAGAAAAGAAAACAAACCAAACTGCCTTGTAATGATTTCTAATGATAGGATTATCTATGTAGAAAAGCCAAGTGGATCAAAAGATTAATTCGAATTAAGATGTCAGTTTAGAAAAGTTGCTGAATATAAGATCAAAAGAGAAATATGAAGTAAAATTTTAAACACAAGCTGCACACAAATAAATACAATTATTTCGTGGAGACACTATTTATAATGGCAACAAAAATAGAATTTGTAGAAATGACTGTACAAAGCATATGTAAGAGACTTACGGCAAAAATTGTAAGATTTTATTGAAAACCAAACAAATGGAAACACATTGCATGTTCATGGGTGGAAAAAAACTCAACATCATAAGCATGTCAATTCACATCAAGCTATTCTATAAGTTTAATTTAATACAACTGAGGTTAAAATCCCAAGAGAAGTTTCCATGATGCTAGACATTAATTTTAGGAGGATGAATAAAGGGTCAGAAATGACCAAGATGTTATATATATATAATGGAATATTAAGCAGCCATCAAAAAGAATGAGATCTTGCCATTTGCAACGATGTGGATAGAACTGGAGGGTGTTATGCTGAGCGAAATAAGTCAATCAGAGAAAGACATGTATCATATGACCTCACTGATATGAGGAATTCTTAATCTCAGGAAACAAACTGAGGGTTGCTGGAGTGGTGGGGGGTGGGAGGGATGGGGGGGTTGGGTGATAGACATTGGGGAGGGTATGTGCTTTGGTGAGTGCTGTGAATTGTGTTGAGACTGTTGAATCACAGATCTGTGCCTCTGAAACAAATAATGCAATATATGTTAAGAAAATAAAAGAAGAAGAAGAAAGCAAGAGGGGAAGAATGAAGGGGGGGAAATTGGAGGGGGAGACGAACCATGAGAGATGATGGACTCTGAAAAACAAACTGAAGGTTCTAGACGGGAGGGGGCTGGGGGGCTGGGTTAGCCTGGTGATGGGTATTAAAGAGGGCACGTTCTGCATGGAGCACTGGGTGTTATGCACAAACAATGAATCATGGAACACTACATCAAAAACTAATGATGTAATGTATGGTGATTAACATAACAATAAAAAATTTAAAGAAAAAAATGAAATGACCAAGATGAATCTGAAAAGCAAGATGGAAAAAACCATTGTACCATATAGCAAGACATATTTCAGAGCTACAGTAATTAAGGCATTGTGGCTTGGGTTCAAGAATAGAACCAGTAGAGCAGGATAAAAACCTCAAACTGACCACATTATGTGGAAACTGGACTTAGAAAAGAAATAAAATTGCAGGTTCTGAAGGAATCAGTAAATGTTGCTGGGATCCCTCTCAACAATGCACAAAAATCAACTGTAGGCAGATAAAACAGCTAAATATGGAAAGCAAAGCTTTGTTATTTTTAGAATACAAATATGAGAAAGTATTTTCATGTGTTTTTGGTAGAAAAATATTTTTTAAAGATTTTATTTATTATTTATTTGAGACAGAGAGAATGAGAGAGAGAGAGAGCACATGAGAGGGGGGAGGGTCAGAGGGAGAAGCAGACTCCCTGCCGAGCAGGGAGCCCGATGTGGGACTCGATCCAGGGACTCCAGGATCATGACCTGAGCCAAAGGCAGTTGCTTAACCAACTGAGCCACCCAGGCGCCCCATAGAAAAATATTTTTATGCAAACACACATATACACACATAAGGAACAATTTGATTTTAGTTATTTAAAAAAAAAGAAAAATACCTCCTATACCCACACTTCCCCAAAATCATAAAGTGAAAATTCAAGGCACACACTGGGAGAAAAAATTGGCAATCCCAATGTATGTAACCAAGAATTGGTACTCAAAGTATGAAAAAAAAATTAAAAACCTACCAACCAAACCATGACAGACACTTAATTAACTCTAGGAAACCAACTGAGGGGTGCTGGAAGGGCGGTGGGTAGGGGATGCGGTAACTGGGTGATGGGCATTAAGGAGGGCACTTGGTGTAATGAGCACTGGGTGTTATATGCAACTGATGAATCACTAAATTCTACCTCTGAAACTAATAATATAGTATATGTTAACTAAATTGAATTTAAACAAAGAATTTAAAAAAAAAAAAACTACCAAGAAAGAAAGAAAGAGAAAAAGAAAAAAAAATGGGCAGTTCAGTAAGAGGAAATCCAAATGACCAGTACACATTTTAAAAGATGCTCAACCACACTAGCAATCAGAAAAATACCATTTAAAATGAAAATAAAATATCATTATACGCTGAGCTGATTGCCTTATTTCATTGCCCCAGTGAGACTGTAAACTGGTAAAACCATTTTATGGAGCAATTTGGCAATATCTGGAAATTTTAAGAAGGTGCTCTTACACTACACCCAGGAATTCTCTCACAGGTATACTGGGAACCATGTACATGAAAGTTTACTGCAGCATTGTATGTGATCATTGGAAACAACTTCATTGTCTTGCAATAATAGACAGCCTAAACAGTGGTATATTCATAAAATGGAACACTATACTGCAATTAAAATGAATGAAATATGTATGTGATATTGACATTATATATATATACACACACATACACGTGTGTGTATATATATATAATCAACAGAAATAAATCAAATCTCAGAAAAATAAAATTACATAAGCAAGGCAAATAATTAGATGGATATAACCAGATTGAGGTTATTTATAAAATAATAAATTATAAAATAATAATACTTATTATTTTATAAATAATACTTTTATTAATAATAATATATTATATATAATATAATAATATTATATTATTGGAGGACAGTATCATATTTTATTTACACACACAAATGCATTAGAATTAGGGAAAAATCCTACTAAATTCATAATTATCAGCATCTCTGGAGAGGGAAGAAAGGAGTGAGGAGAATAGAAGTAAAGTAGAATAAATAGGTGATTCAGTTTGACTATAATGTTTTATTTCTCTAAGAGAGGTCTGAAGTAAAATTGGCAAAAATGTTAAGATGCAAGAAAGATGGGAAGTTAGTACATGTTTCGTGCTTTATTATTCATATTTTTCTATATATTTGGAATATCCATATTATAAATGGTGATAATAATTTTCATAGTATTTGCATAAAAAAGTATGCAACTTTTCTCACTCAGTGGCTAACATAGTCAATTAATGCCCTTCTTTTACAGTGTCTTTTAAAAAGAAGATTACGGGCACCTGGGTGGCTCAGTTGGTTAAGCGACTGCCTTCAGCTCGGGTCATGATCTCAGGGTCCTGGGATCGAGCCCCGCATCGGGCTCCCTGCTCCGCGGGAAGCCTGCTTCTCCCTCTGACCCTCCCCCTGCTTGTGTTCCCTCCCTCGCTGTCTCTCTCTGTCAATAAATAAATAAATAAAATCTTTAAAAAAAATGCTTTGTTCTAAAAAATAAAAATAAAAAAATAAAAAGAAGATTAGTTCCCTGTGAGGTTTTTTTTTTTTTTCCCTCTCAGTGAACATGCTTAGTTGATGTTGTTCATCTTTAGGTCACCTCCAGGTGTTGGCAGATTTGTGGACCTTATTGTGTGGCAGGCTCCTGATTCTTGGTGCTCTACTTACCATACTCATTTTCTTACTGCAGTTAATTGTGAGAAATGAAATGGAAACCACAGCTTGCAAAACTTTACTGTAACTCACAAAACTGATAAACTCTATGAAACCATGGGGCACCTGGGTGGCTCAGTTGGTCGGGCAACTGACTCTTGGTTTCGGCTCAGGTCGTGATCTCATGGGTTGTGGGATAGGCCCACTGTCAGGATCCTTGCTCAGCGGGGACTCTGCTTGAGATTCTCTCTCTCTGCCCCCTGCTCTGGACTTACTGAACAATTCACAGATTTCTGAACCTGGTATGTTCTTTCATTTCCCAGGTCTTTGCCATTTCCACTCCTTCAGCTGTAATATGCTTCCCTCCTCCTCTTTCCACGCTGACTCTCCCTCATTCTTTACCCCTTCCAACTAGCTCTTCCTCTGAGCACTCTCCACTGCTCCCTCTACTTGAGGGGGTCAACTTTCAGTTGAGCTCCCCTAGCATGTTTTGCTTTCCTATCTTAACAGCATTTATGATGCCTACATTTCTATTTTCTGTTTTCTCATCTATTTGTCCCTCTATATCAGCAGTTTTCTTCTTTGACTGCATAGCTCAGGGAACTGGAAAAATGTTGACTTATTGATATGGGGTTTGGCCTGGGTATCTGGATTGTTAAAAGCATCCAGGTTCATTCTAATGTGCAGCTAATGTGGGAAATTCCTGCATTAGCTGATGAGCTCTTTGAATGTAGAAGTTATCTTATTTGCCTTTGTAGCATTAACACCTAGCACAGTGATGGATGCTTAATAAATGTTTATTGAGTAAATGGAAGGTAACTATGGACAACTACATTCTAATTCTGTTGTGAAATACCCCAGCAGCTTGCTGTGTCACTATGTTTGGCAACAGCACTTGGCAGAAATTCCCAAAACAATGAATATAACTCAATTATAGATTTATTACAATTTGTTATAGTTATTGATTTCCTATTTCAGTCTCTCTTGCTGAGGGGCTATGAGTTCTTTGAGGGGAGGGACTATATCTTATTCATTTTTATATCTCTAGAGCCAACAATAGTTCATGAACTAGGAAGTGTCTCAAAAACTTGTACTTAACTTATTTAACTGCCCATAAATTGAATGAGGTGAATTTAAATTAATCATCAATAGACTCAAGAGGGCCTTGTATTGCTGGACAACCATACCATCCTACTGGTTCATTCACGGCCCCACTCCCCCAAGATGCTCATTTCACACTTTTTCCTCTCTTCTTCAACCTCAAACACTTTCCTCTGTCATCCTCAGACTTGTCTCATGACCTCACTTCCTACTTCATTAAAAAAATTAAAACCTTTTAGAAGAGCACTTCCATAGATTCACCACTCCCCCTCCATTGACCTGCCAGCATCAGTACCCACTGGGCACCCAACATCCTGTTCCATCTGATGTGCCCAAGGACACCATTCATCTGTACCTGATGCTCTCTTCTACAGATCATTTTCTGTCTCTTGTGGATCATTTCCATCAGCATACAAACATCCTGGGTGGCTCAGTCATTGGGCGTCTGCCTTCGGCTTGGGTCATGATCCCAGGATCCTGGGATCAAGCCCCGCATCGGGCTCCCTGCTCCGCGGGAAGCCTGCTTCTCCCTCTCCCACTCCCCCTGCTTGTGTTCCTGCTCTTGCTGTGTCTATGTCTGTCAAATAAATAAATAAAAATCTTAAAAAAAAAATAAAAAAATAAAAAGCCTTTTATTTAACCTTACTTCTCCTATTATTTCTTTGCTCCCCTCTAGAGGAAAAAAAACTCCTCAAAAATAGTTGTGTATTTCCTTGTTTTCTATTCATCTCTTCCTATTCTCTTTTAAATTCTCCTCATTCAGGCTTTTGCTCTCATTACTCATCAGACACTGTTCTCAAGGTTTCTGTTGAAGTCTCTGTCCAAATATAATGGTCACTTCTCAGGAGTCATCTAACTGAACCAACCATTTAATCACTCCACCCTCCGCAATACACCTTCTTCACATAGTGTCCACATTTTTGTGTTTTCTCCTGTCTGGCTGGCGGTTCTTTTGTAGTCTCTCTGTGTCCGCATTCCCTCCCTGACTACGTAATATTAGAGTATTCAAGGGCTCACTCTTTAGCCTTTTTCTCTATCCTCATCTACTTCCTTGAGGATCTCATTTGGTCCCATGGCCTTAGATGACACCCATATGCCAATAACCTCCAAGTTCAGATGTCTGGTGAAAATCTGAACTAGAGAAGTGAATATACAGTTGCCTGCTGTTAAAATCCAGCCAAACTCAACATCTTCAAAGTGGAACTCCTGACCTGATCTCCCAAACACCATCCACTCACAGCCTTCACCATCTCTACTGATGTTAACCCATCCTTCCAGCTGTCTAGGCCAGATGATTTCCAGTCACAACTGCCTCCTTCCTTTCTCTCACACTCCAAACTTGGTCCATCAGAAAATCATGTTTTTCTACTTGGAAATATATCTAAAAATGAATAACTTCTCAATGGCTTCAATGCTACCACCTTGGCCTGGGCCACAACTATCTTTTTTATTGGTTACTCCAATAGTTTTCCTTACTGTTCTCCATACACCTACATTTGTCCATGCCCATCCAAATCTAGTCTCAACATTGCAGCCAAAGAAGTCTTGAATTTTTTTTTAATGTAAGCTCAGTGCAAAACTATGCAGTGGCTGTCCATTTCTCTCCTGGTAAAAGGCTTCGTCCTTTGAATGACCTGCAAGTCTCTCCTTTCCTAGCTTCCTGTTATCTTTATTACCTTCACTCTTATAGTATCCCTGGGCTCACTTAATTTTAGCCACTGACTATTTTGCTACTCACTGAGCATGCCCAGCATGCTCCATAAAGCTTCTGCACTAGATGATTCCTTGCCTGGCTATTCTTTTCCCTGATGTCCACATGATTCATTTCCTTGTATCCTTCAAATATTTGCTCTAATGTCATTTAATAAATGATGCCTACTCTGAATACCCTGTTAAAACTGCAAAGTGCCCCAGCCCTAAAACTCCCAATCCTTAACGCTTTTCTGTTTTTGTTCAGTGTCAGTACTTACAGCCTAACACATACAATATGATTTACTTATTTATTCCCTTACCATTTATTGTCTGTCCACTCTCCACCTTGAGAATCTAAAGTCAAAGAGGGAAAGAATATTTGTTTTATTCATGGACAAAAGCAAAGCACCTAGAAGAGTGCTTGGTACATAGTAGGTGCTCACTAGATATTGCTGAATGAATGAAAAATGGATTTCTTTTTTTAATTCTGGAAAACTCTTTTCAAAACTCAAGCCTCTCTTTTTATGCATCCAGTTTCAGGATGTTCTACTGGACTAATGTGAGTGTATAGTTTGCATTGTTGTATGTGTGTATGCACACACATGTAGATACACACACTCACACAATCAGAAATTTTTAACTTTCTTTCACCTGTTACATATTTTCACATTGACCACTTTTCCTATTGACCATTGTCCCTGGCACAGAACTAAGACATTTTCTATACTGTCTCCAATCCTCACAACATTGAAGGGTAGATATAATTATTCCTACTTTAAATATGCAGAAAATGAAGTTCAGAGGGACTACTAATTTGTAGCACAATAAATCAGAGTCAGGGTTTGATTCCAGTGTTTTTCAGTATAAAGCCATTGCTCTGATCTACCGTCTGCTGCCTCCATAAAAATGCAGAATTCAAAGGAGGTCTGACACTAAATTTTATGATTTCTGTATTTCCCATCGGTGCTTTATATAGTATGGGATGCTCCTTCAGGATCTTGTACATTCCTGGATTGGTGGTTACTGAGCATGCTCACAGTCCGGTGCAGCCCATGCCCTGCCCACTGCAGCTGCAGTGCTGGAACCAGGTCATCCTTCCCACTACCTGATGTAAAAATAAATAAATAACTGTGAAAAAAAATCCAATCTCCGTTTGGAGGCACTAAATCCCCTCTTCTTTCCAGATGGCTGGGAGATTTCTCCCAGGTGGTAAATATATTATTAAGAACTCATTTCACCGTGAAATTGACTATTCAAAACACAGACAGAAGTTAATATATTAGGACAACCTGTCTGAAAACTCGCGTTAGAGAAAATTTATTTTTGTTTAATATAAAACCTGGTATTATACACGACCTCTTTCTAGCTCAGGCAGTTAAAGTCATCCCCAGTTAGAACATGTGTTCCAATGTCAGGAGCGCTACCACCAAAAGTCATATCTCCCCGCATGGAACCGGCGATTACCCCTCCCGCTATGGAGCCTTACATCATGGCAGTTAATGATCGTCAGTCTCAGATAACATTCTACATAGCCCTTGGGTGCACAGTAACGTTTCCATTAAGGAGCTGGGGCCAGTTAAAAATCCTTAGCTGGCCTTGTTCTACGTTGGCCTTCAAACTAATGATTCAGGATCACCCAGGGCAAATGCGACAGAAGAATTAGCATTACATAGGGGTGATCTGTTTCATCATTAGAAAAACCATATCAATCACAAAACAAAAAAAAAAGACTTTTAGCAAGGACCCAACTGGATGTGAATCTCCTAAGTGTTAATTCATTCATGCGTTGTTGATTCACTCTTTAATAGGCTGACTTCTTAGATTACAAAAACAATTACTAGAGCAGATTACAGTCTATCAGTGAACACCTACATTATAATAAGAACAAATCCTGAAAGATTTGCACAGTCTGTTAAAAAAACCTAATTTACAGAGTTGCTAACTATTAATTGGGGGAGTGAAGGTCAGAGGAGTGATGATCTTGAAGAAGGGTTGAACTTCATACAAGCCTATGTGGAAGTGTTTATGCATGAAGGGACTCCCACCTATCCTGGTCTTGACATCAACATGGCTTAAAAAATACCTATTCCTTCCCTACAAGAGCTTTCTCATGTTAATACATATGTACTTTCTTCTGTACTCTGACACTTTTGTTTTGAGTTTTGTCAGTAAACTGGAGTTTAAAAATAAAATGCAAAATATTTCATAGCTTATATGTAGGGAATACTTGGGTTATCCATAAGCCTCACAATTGACTTCCTTTTTTTTCTTTAAAAAAAAAAAGGATTCCTTCAGGAGTAAAGATTTATTACTAATCACACAATGAATTTGTTACACATCACTAGTAGCAAAACTAAACTGACACCTAAATAATGTCTATTAAAGAATTTCTTAATTCAGTCAATTATTTTGATCCAACTAATTACTCACTTAAATAAGAATTCATTAAAACAACTGCCTAGACTTCTTTAAAAAAAAAAAAACAGTTCCCAAGTAATTAGTTAACCAGTAATTAATAATCCCTTGAGGAATGGAACCATTTTTCACATATTAAAGTAAACAAAACATCCTTTATTGGGTAACTGACTTCTTCAGTGATTCAATAATAAGTCCAGCCACTCATAAAATGGAAAGAACCATAAAGGGAAGATCATGCTCATTGGAAAAGCATTTTCAGTAAGTTTGAATTTCCAGGCTTGGATAAATTGCATACTAGTATAGATACTAAAAATAATTTATTTATGTAATTTAGAAAACATTAATTCATCCCTTCATTCACACATCAAGCACTCGCTGTCAACTCACTACTTTCTAGGTGCTGTGCTACATGAAGGCATATAAAACTGAGAAAATATTCCTTGACAATTCTTTTAATTCATTCACTATTTAGGTCCAAGAATATTTAAGTGAGGTTTATAAAGATGAAAAGGCAAGAATCCTGCCCTGGGAAAGCTTTCAATCTAGTTGACAGAATTAGAATTCCATGTGAAATCTTGGAAAGCAGAGGAAGAACCAGCAGATGGAAGGTGATAAATATCCTAAGCATTTTTGAGAAAAGTTTTTATTGGAATATAAGATACATATAAAAAATGAGTACATTATAAGTGTGCAGCATGATAAATATTCACACAGTAAACACAACTATGTTACTATCACAAGCTGAAGAAGCCAAACATTAACCTATACTCAAAAAGCTCTCTCCTAACCCCTCCCCATCTCTACTCTCCAAACATTATTCTGACTTCTATCTGCAGGTTACTTTTACCTACTTTTACATTCTATATAAGCAGAATCACTTGTTATGAATCCCTAGGTATCTGGCTTCTTTTGCTCAACATTGTATTTGTGAAATTCATCCATGTTGTGTATAGTTTGTCAGTTTCAGTATGCTATAGTATTCCATTGGATAAATATATCCCAATTCATATATCCATTGAACTGTTCACATTTGAGTTGCTTCTCATTTGAAGCTAAAACAAATAGAGAGGCTAGGAAGAAACATTTTTGTAGAATGTCTTTTGGGGCATGGGTATATCATCTATGCTTGGGAATCTATGTTGGGAAGAATAATGTCAGATTCTGTAGTTAACAGTGCTAAATAATCTTCCAATATGTTTGTACCAATTTAGACTCCCAACAGCAATGTAGGAGAGTTCTAGTTTCTCTACATCCTCACTAGCCCTTGGTATTATCAGTCTTTTTAATATTAACTATTCTGATGGATACACAGTAATATACCATTGTGGTTTTAATTTATATTTTCCTAATGATTGATGAGGTCAGGTACCTTTACAAAGTATTGGTCATTTTGTGAAATCCCTGTTTAAATCTTTGGGTATTTCTACTGGATTGTCCATCTTTTTTTTTTTTTAATTTTTAGGAGTTACTTATATATTCTAGAGGTAAGTCTTGTCAGTTATATATACTGTGAATATCCTAACTTCTCAGACCAAGTTGCTTAAAATCAATCCCAGGACCATTTCAGATGGCATATGTCATCACTGTAACCTCACGCACAGTGCCTGCCGGTAGTTGACTGAATGAAACACAAATGAGCAATTAGTTAGAGGCAGAAACCATACATTTTCTCCAACATGTGGCCTATACGTCATAATTAGGGCCATGGATGTGGAAGAAATGAGAATGAGAGAAGATAGAGTGGGAAGGGAGGGGTCCCTCAGCTCGAGTCTTAAGGATTTTCAACCTTGAAAAGCTTGCTCAAGGAAAATGTACCTGGTGGGATCTGAGCACCCCACATTGAGTAGCACAAAGACAGAGAAATAAAGTGAGATGAAACAGAAGCCAATAAACAAAGACAAGGCAGAGAACATCAACATTTACATGAGAATCCATACACCTAATGTTCTCCTGACCTCACCCCATCCCCACGCCATGAGGCTACATAAACTTTCTGGAACTTAGATCGATCCCAAGAAGAAAGGGAGAAAACAAAAGGGTGGGAAGGGAACAGGGGCGTTTATAAAACTGCTGAGAAAAACCTTGGAAATAATTAGACGATTTCTGTCATCGAGCAAAATGGAGTCTTGAAACAGAGATTGAGTATATTATAGGGAGAAAAAGGAAGTTACCTTTTTTGTATAACAAAGTTTGTGGCCATGAATGTCGCACCACCTTTACCCACTAGGCTGCACAGTTGACCCTTGAGCAACATGGGTTTGAACTACTCGGGTCCACTTCTATGTAGATTTTTTTTATAAATACAGTATAGTATTGTAAATGTATTTTCTTTTTATGATTTTCTTTTTACTTTAAAAATTTTATTATGAATAAATGTTTTAAATCATTCCCACTTCTTTCTTCTGGCCACACTGTATTCTGTGTAGATGCAACATAGTTTATTCTTACTGATTAGGTAGGTATCTGAGTTGCTACAAATATTACAAATAAAGCCACAGTAAGAAGTCTTTTGTATATTTTAGCCAGTGTTTTTGGGGATAGATTCTTTTTTTTTAATTCCATCATGTTTCTCTTTATAATTTTTCAATAACATTTTCTTTTCTCTAGCTTACTTTATTGTAAGAATAGAGTATATAACACATACCACATACAACATCTGTGTTAATCAACTATGTTATTGTTAAGGCTTTTGGTCAACAGTAGGCTATTAGAATTTAGGGGAACTTTTGGGGATGTCAAAAAGTTAATACATGGGTTTTTGATTGTGTGAGAGTCAGTGCCCTCAACCCCTCACAATTACTTCTACCTCAGAGCTCCTTCCTTTAGGATACACGCATGAGTAGAAAAAATGGCAGGTTGGGAGGGAGAACCAACTAAGAACTTACTGTGTGTCCATTTCACTGAATGTTATTTTAAAAGACCTCAAGCATTTTCTTCAGCTCTGGTCATGATCCTGGGGTCCTGGGATGGAGCCCCACATCGGGGGTCTCTGCTCGGCGGGGAGCCTGCTTCTCCCTCTTCCTCTGCCCCTCCTCCCACTTGTGCACTCTCTCCCTCTCTCTCTCTCTCAAATAAGTAAATAAAATCTTTAAAAAAAAAAAAAAGACCTCAAGTCACAATTAATGTCTCATTTAGCCTTGACAGCTACCTTCTGGCTCACATGTAAAGCTAGAGATGCCCTTGGTCTCATAAACTGGTTCTATCCATGCAGAGAAAAAAAAAAAAAAACTACATTGTGGGTTTTAACTAAAATTCCAATCATACCATCTCATGAGTATTTTGGTCAACCTATGAACAATAGCTAATCCTTACTTAGTAAAGGGAAAATCTCATTATAAAAAATACCTTATAAAGGATAGCCTAGAGTATATTTTATCATTGGATAGCAATGATAATTAATTTTCCAGGAGTGTTCTCATATGTGTATGCACATATATATGCATGTGTGTATATATGTAATGTGTATATGTGTGTGGGTGTACATGTGCATATGAGTGTATGTGTGTGTGTTTACATGCACACACACATAAGCAGGCATACACTTCCCTCAACTGATCCCCAAAGCAACCCTGAGAAGGAGTTACTATTATTTTCCTTGTTTTGCACTAGGAAAGCCAGGGCTGGGAATGTCTTAGGAACTCATCTGAGCTACAGAACCGGTAAGTGACAGGTCAAGAACTCTGATACCAGATCCTGTTCTGGCTTTCCCTCTACTAGATTGCCTCATATCCAGGCTGAGGGCAAAGTCAAGATTAATTTCCGTAGGTCATCAGGATTTATCACAACAAAATTTGCCCAGTGTTGTGATTAAAAATAAAGCTCATAGTAAATTCTTTACTTCTAGTGAGTCTATAGAATCAGGCTTCTTTTTTACCATCAAAGAACAAACATACAGGTCAAATCCTCCTCAGGGCACCCATGTTTCTTTCCTTAGAAGTGAGGTTTCTTTGTAATGATTGCTTTGCCAAACATCACATGCTTAGTCCCCTGGCAGTTTAGTCTGAATTTGGTCTCTCAGACTCTGACATTGAGTTAGCAGGTAAAAAAATTACTCTGAACTCATGAGTGAAAAGAAGCAGCATCATACATACATATGACCTCTGTTTTTTTTCTTTTCCTCCTCTAACATCTAGAATTTGATGTGTTTGTGCTTGTGTTTGAGTGTGTGTGGCTTGTTTGATGGGTGACTTGGGAGTTGGAGTAGGTTTTGAAACAAAGTGACTTCCCTTTTGTCATCCATCTGGTATGCAGAAGAATCTTCCTCTGGAGCAGAATTGACTAATATTGGCTTTTCACATATATATGTACCTGGAAATCAGACCTCTCTGCTCTCTACCTTCAGTATGTAGATTAATTTTGGGATCCTTGTTGCTTTCATGAATATTTAAGGGACTTCTATGAACGCTGAGATAATCTGAACACGGAGCTGGTCTGAGAGTAGTCAAGTAAAATTCATTCTCTTTAATTCAGAGTGAGAGTGTCTGTGACCTAATTTTTACTGAAAAGCCATAGTATGAATATAATTCTAGAATGCTCTCCTCTGGAGTCCAAGGTGTTACTTCCCCAGGGAATGTTATTTGCTACACAACCTGTGAGTGCTCCTGAAAAGTTTACACATTTATAAATTTGACAGTGGGGAGTTCACACTCTGTAGAAACTACCCGGAATCCAGACCTCCTGAAAACTTGGGGAAGTCACCAGACTGGGGCAGGGACTCTTGTTAGAGTTCACACAAAGTCCAGCCTGGGCTTGGTGTGCGTGCATGGCATGTGCCTAGGTTCAGTGTTCTTTGCCATTTTCCAACTGTGTGGATTTGAGGATATCCTCTAATCGCATGGCAGTTTTCTTATCAGGATGGACTGGTGCTTTCTCATGACCATGTTTGGCCTTCAAATGAGATCAGTTTATTAATATGTTTTCTAATCAATTACAACCATAACAGCTTTAGTCATTTATTAATTTTTCATATATATATATATATACTATCTCTCAATACCAAATTAATTCATTCAACTTTCATTACTCCTGGGATTGTTTTTCCTTCTGTTCTTCTGATTATCACTCTGGAGTCAAATGACCTGGAATCAAATCTCTTGCTTATCACATAGCTACGTGCATATGTATATATATATATATATATACATATATATATATATGCCCTTCAATATCTCAGAAGCTACTATTTTCAATTAAAGAACTGAGGAAAAGGTTTCCTTTGAGGTAAGAGAGAGGATCAGATCAGTGAGTGTTCTGGGAGATCTCATCACCAGCATCACTAGCATCTAGATCTAAGTAGAGGGATGATTAAGGAGCTTATATAACCTTGATCTTTGGACATGAGCATGTGTGTATGTGTAGAAATAGAGACAAAGTCAGAGAGACAGAGGTGGTCATTGTAAGGTGGTCATCATTGGGCTAAAATAAATGTTTTTGCCAGCTTCAATTTCTTATGGTTAATTGCATTGAATAAATACTTCCAAATATGAAAGTGAGCTTCAGATATTCTAATACCTTCAAAGGTTAATAGACACTAGAGTAATCAGAAGAACAGAAGGAAAAAAAAATCCCAGGAGTAATGAAAGTCGAATGAATTAATTTGGTATTGAGAGATGGTATTAAATATGTGAAAAGAGAAGACATTTGATGATTAGAATCAATGGTAGTGACAGTGGTGGTGGTGGCAATGGCAACGGTGGTAACAGTAGAGGTGATGATGTGGCAGAAATGATGGTGATGTTAAAGGTGATGTTAACAGTGGTCATGGTGATGATAGTGGTAGTGATGGTGAAGGTGATGGTGGTGGTGATGATGGTGGTGGAGGTGCTGGTGATGGTGATGGCAGTGGAGGGGGGCGGTGATGGTGGTAGGTGGTGGTGGTAGCTGTGATGGTGGCAATCGGTGTGAAGGAAGTGGTGGTGATAATCATGGAAGCAATTATAACAGTTGGCATTTATTGACCATTTGCTATGGACAAGGCTATGATAAATGCTTTGCATGAATTCTTTCATTTAGATCTAAAAACAGCCCTGTGAGGTAAAGGCTTTTACTCCCTTCAGTTTCCACATGAGGAAAATGTGGCATGGAAGATTTAAATGCTTTTCTAGGTCACATAGGTATGTGATAAGCAAGAGATTTGATCCCAGGTCATTTGTCTCCAGAGTGATAAACATAACCATTTTGCAATTCTTCCCAGAAAAGGCAGAAAAGTGAGGATCGAATACTGAGATATATATTTTTTTTTTCCAATGAGAAACTTGCTTATGTGCCAAAGCCTGAAATGGGAGACTAGAGAGTATTATCACGTAATGGTGCTAGGAGATAGTTTCGGTACAAATGAGCATAATCTTAAGATTAGGAAAAGGATGGATTTCAAAATTAGGGAGGCAAATATCTAACATTTGGTCATTTTGTTGGACTATGATAAGCTATGTTCAGTAATGACACCAGATATCTATAATTTACCTACCTGTACATAACTTGAACTTCAAGATAACCACTTAATGTGAAAATAGATTTTTGTTTTCACTCTAAACTGACCTAACTTTGGGTTGTGCTGTGAAATCACTGTGGAGGAAAATAACAAAGGGGAAATCCAAGGTTTCAGATTTTGAAGGAAACAATAGGCTATTGAAAATGGGTCCATAAGGGACAAAATGAAAGCCAGGTTGTTTCTAACGGCAATAGGATAGCCATCTGAGTTTTAAAAAATCTCTGGTTATATTGACCCAAAGTCTCCATACAAGCATTTTATTTTCCATCATGGCATTTTACCTTTTACCTTTTTGGCACTATTCCAACATATAATTACATTTATGTGTGTCACTTTTACTTGCTATGTATTTTATATCTTTTCCAAGTAAACATTAGGAATAATGAAGGCAATTGCATCTTCCATCCATCAATATGTACCTGGAGCCTGGTATAAAGAAGGTACTCAAAAATGTTTGTTGAATTAATGAAGGAAATAATAAATGCATACACAAGTGAAAGAACAAACACACTCCTGGTGAGTACTAGCCTCTCCTGTCATGAACTAGAAGAACAAAGACTCTCAGACTTCCTCTGCACATGGGCTAGTCAAAATGCAACTATTCCATGCTGTGTAAGTGTAGAAACTGCACACCTGGGTTTGCATTCACACTACTCCTAGGGGGCAAAGACCAAAATTCTGGGGCTCATGTTACAGTAACTCTAGAAAACCAACTCTGGCTATTTGGGATTAACATACATTCTCTTACATCCTCCCCAAAGGGACTACTGGGACTAAACCCCTAACCACCCTGGTTTTTGTTCCTTTTTTACCTCTGTGTTTACCAAAATGAGAAGATCCATCCCCAACCATCCCTTACATCACTGGTCTTTGCCTTTCTATCTCCTATTCTCTCATCCATTAAGCTTTCCACTGTCTCATCTACAATATTTCTTCCATAAATGTTTCAGGATTTTGTGGCCAATTCCTTAATTTAGCTGACTGCCCAAACTAGCTAAACTTGGACATCTCCTGAGGACACTGCTTTCTTTGCAAACTGAGTTCTGTGTTTTTTCAAGCAGCCACTTGCTTCAGAGTCTGCAGATGTAGAGGTGTCTTTCCTGATTATCATTGCCCCTCCCTTACAACTACTTGTTTACTCACTTGTTAAAATTTGTCTTTGAGGCTCATGCCATTTGACTTTAGATGTTGCATAGTTTATTCAAAATCCTGACTTCTCCATTCTTGACCTACTAAAAATCAATAACCCTTTTCCCTACTCCACCTCAAGGATCTGCTCCCATAGAGATCACAATCTTTGTCACAATCTGTAACTGACCTACTTTAAAAATTGGCTTAAGTTTCTACTCTCTTGCCATAACATTCCACTATCCAATTTTTTAAAATGACTTCCACTGAAAAAATTCTTAATACCCACGGAGATCTTGATACTATATTTATTATATGTTATATTTATACTGAGATATTATGTTGAGATTCCTCTATTTTTTCCCCAACATTAGCATTCTCTCTTTCTACATTTTCTCCTAAATTGTTTGGATTCCGTGGCCCTTCTTATCAATTATAGAGTATCTCAAACTACCTTGCCCCTCTGTTTTCTTTGCAACTTTATTGTATTTTGAACTGGGTAGGAATCCAAACATATGTTTATCCATGCTTGCACCTGAACAGCCGAGTATTGTCTGGAGATTGGCTGGAGATTGTCACACAGTAGGGCAGAGGTAACTCTGTACAAATACACCATCATTGACCTCTAATGAATCCCCATTAATGCTTGGAAATCCTCCTCTGTTACTATGTCCAACTTGCATTCCAACTAGCTCCCATTCTCAAGTTCCTGCTATTTTACCTGTATAATCAGATGAGATAAAGTGCTAAGTAGATCTTTTCTGATTTTTCAGAATTTATCAACCTTTGCCTACCCCGCATTGTCAGTTTGAATAAATGGCTATTGTGGTGTCAATCACATCCTTAAGGGTTTGACTGAAGGTTTCTGTTCTGAAATCCCTCTGTCCTAATATAGAAGGCTAGAAAGGAGCATTTTTGAGGAAAGTACTGTTTGTGAGGAACTGGGAAAGCAAGGAGAAATGCCTCTTGACTTACTCTCTTTTCTCAAGTGGAAGAGGATCGCTGCAAAAAAATCTCATGAAGTCAATGGCTATCTGTAAGAATGAAGTAAGTCTGACAGCTGTTACCCAGTTAATAGTCTGTTGAGCTGCAAGGCTCACTGACCTGACTTGTATTACTGAGATGGGGAGATGAGGACTAAGAAGAAACGGAATGGCGTATGACCAGAGAAGGAGATCACAGACTATACCTTCAAGTTCCTAACAGTCCCTGAAACTTACATGTGATGTATCTAACAGTGTCCATAGGACATGAGGGAGTGGGAGGGGATGAGATTGTGTGATTGAGGCTTGCTGGGGACTTCACTGATTTGGAGCAAATAGTCTGGAGTAACTGAAGGAAGTGATGAGATATCACCAGCTGAGGGTCAGTTGGAAGAAGCAATTGATCACTGGTCTTAAAGGACTAACGTCAACTAGGGAAGTTACTTGGGTTTGAGACTCCACTAGCTGGACTATAGGGTTCTCTACCTGCCTTTCCTGAGTCTATAGATAATAAGCTAGGTAAGTAGTTAAGACCCACAACTTGAAGTGTAACCAACTCTCTTTGGGCAGAGATTGTCCTTTACTTTTTTTTCCCCCTGGCTTTATTGAGCTATAAGCTATTGAGTTATATTGACATATAGCATTGAGCAAGTTTAAGGTCTACGAAGTGTTGATTTGATACATTTATATATCACAAAATGATTACTACCATAGCATTAGTTAACACTAATCTTGTAGTTTTTAATGTACAGTATTTCACATCCTCAGTTAAATTTATTCCTAAGTATTTTATTGTTTTTGATACTCTTATGAATAGAATTGTTTTATTTCTTTCTTCAGATATTTTGCAGCTATTTTGTAGAAATGCAACTGATTCTTATATGTTAATTTTGTATCCCACAACTTGACTAAGTGGTTTACTAGTTCTAACAAGCTTTTGGTAAAATATTTAGGATTTTTATATATAAGATAATATCATCTGCAAGCAAAGACAGTTTTACTTATCTCTGATTTGGATATCTTTTGTTTTTCTCTCTTGCCAAATTGCTCTGGCTAGAATTTCCAGTACTATTGCATGGAGTGCAGAGAGTGGGTACTCTTGTCTTGTTCTTGATAGCTTTCAACTTTTAACCATTGAGTATGATGTTAGTTGTGGTTTGTCATACATAGATTCCATTATGTTAAGATATGTTCCTTCCATACCCAATTTGTTGAGTCTTATTTTTTTATCACAAAGGGATGTTATATTTTGCCAATGTTTTCTCTTTTGCAATTTATTGAGATGATCATATCGTATTTATCTTTCATTCTATTAATGTGGTGTATCATGTTTATTGATTTGCATATGTTGAACCACCTTTTCATCCCAGGGATAAATCCCACCTGAATATGGTGTACTATCTTTTTAATGTGCTGTTGAATTTGGTTTGCTAGTATTCTGTTGAAATGATTTGAATTTATATTCATCAGGGATATTGGTCTGTAGTTTTATTTTCTCTTAGTGTCTTTATCTGGTTTTGCTGTCAGGATAATGCTGGCCTTGTAAAATGAGTTTCTCCTCCTCAAATTTTTGGAAAAGTATGAGAAGAATCACTGTTAATTTTTTAAATTTTGGTAGAATTTGCTGAGTGAAACCATGTGTTCCTGGGCTTTTCTTTGTTGAGAGATTTTTGATTACTGATTTATCTCTTTACTCATTATTGTTCTGTTCAGAATTTCTATTTCTTCATGATTCAGTCTTGGTAGGTTGGATGCTTCCAGGGTTTTATCCATGTCTTCTAGGTTACTCAATTTGTTGTCATAGAATTGTTCATAGTAGCGTCTTATCACCTTTAAAAAAATTTTTTTTGCTATCACAAGGGATGAATACCCAACTTTTGCATCAACATGGATGGAACTAGAGGAGGTTATGCTAAGTGAAATAAGTCAAGTAGGGAAAGTCAATTATCTTATGGTTTCATTTATTTGTGGAACATAAGGAATAGCATGGAGGGCATTAGGAGAAGGAACGGAAAAATGAAGGGGGGGAATCAGAGGGGGAGACGAGCCATGAGAGACTATGGACTCCGGGAAACAAACTGAGTATTTTAGAGGGGAGGGGGTGGGGGGATAGGTTACCCCGGTGATGGGTATTAAGGAGGGCATGTATTGCATGGAGCACTAGGTGTTATATGCAAACAATGAATCATGGAACACTACATCAGAAACTAATGATGTACTGTATGGTGACTAATGTAACATAATAAAAAAAAATTTATGCTATCACATGTAATTTCTCTTCTTTCATTTCTGATTTTCTATTTGCATCTTCTCTCTTTTCTTCTTAGTCCAGCTAAAGTTTTGCTAATTTCTTTTATCCTCTCAAAAAAAAAAACAACAATTTTTTCCTTATGTTGGTCTTTTCTATTGTTTTCTCCTGGTCTCTATTTCATTTATTCTGTTCTAATCTTTGCCATTTCCTTCCTTCTGCTAACTTTGGGTTAAACTTGTTATTTTTCTTCTTCTTTGATTTGTAAAGTTAGGCTGTTTATGTGAGATATTTCTTTTTTTTCTGAGTGCAGGTATTTATTGCTATAAAATTCTCTCTTAAAACTGCTTATGCAGACTAATTTGGGTTTTGGTAGGTTGTGTTTCCATTTTTGTTTCAAGATTTTTAAAGTTAATTCTTTAACCATTGGCTGACTAGGAGTACTTGTTTAATTTCCAGTGGTGTGTGGATTTTTTTTTAGCCTTTCTCCTGTTATTGATTTCCAGTTCCATGCCATTGTGGTTGGAATGGAAACTTGATATTATTTCAATTTTCTTAAATTTGCTAAGACTTGTTTTGTGACTTATTATATGATCTTTTCTGGAGAATGTTCCATGTGCATTTGGGAAGAATGTTTTTTCTGTTGCTGTTAGATAGAATGTTCTGTACCTGCCTGTTAGGCCCATTTCATCTAAAGTTGGAATAAAATCCAACATTTTCTTATTGATATTCTGTCCGGATGATCTATGCATTGTTGAAAGTGGGGTATCAGAGACCCTACTATTATTGTATCATTGTCTCTTTCTCCCTTCAGGTCTGATAATATTTGTTTAATATACTTAGACACTCAGATTTGGGTGCATATATACTTACAATTGTTATATCTTCTTGATTGATTGACCCCTTTATCATTATATAATGACCTTTGTTGCTTGTTACCATTTTTTTGGCTTAAAGTCTATGTTGTCTAAGTATAGCTACCCCTGCTCTCTTTTGGTTTCCCTTTTCAGGGAATATCTTTCTTCATCCCTTCACTTTGAACCTATGTGTGTCCTTAAAGATGAAGTGAGCTAGAGACTTTCCTTTTCCATTTGTTTCCTTCCTTGCATGAATATCACCTATCCAAGGAAGACCAAGGGGTTTAAGGAGTGAATGAGCAGACCATACCCAGAGGTCCATTACATTCTGAGCCATTCAAACCAAAAGATGAATTTTTATGGTGAAGCAGAATTGAATAAAATATGAAATTACAACATTACACCAGACTGGACAAGTTCTAAAATTTTAATTCATTGAACTGTTATGGAATAAAACAGATAGTATCAAGAATCCTTAATGTCCATTGGAGAAAGGTGATTTTATTTTTCAGAAAAGTGGCAGAAGTTACTAGAAAATCATTCTCTGTTTATACTCAAACTGAGTATAGTCACAATCATACCTATTTTAAAACACATTTTTGTTTTCTTCTATACTGGTGCAATATAGGAATTATTGCTCCTCTTAGCTAAACTCAGTCTCTCTCTCTCTCAGTCAGTCTTTCACTTGGTTCTTACACCCTCTAGCTTTATCCAGAACCTGATAATGTTGATTTTTCTTTCACTCTTTTGTGTCAGTAATTGTTCTCTTTATCAGCCTTTAAACATAATCTATCTTCAGAATCTTTCACTTGACTCTACACATCCTATATTGATAGCCCATTTCTCTTCTTGTTTTCACAGTCAAGCAAATTGTCAAAAGAATTGCATACACTTTATCTATTGCTTCTCTTCTCATTTACTTCTCATCCCACCACAATAACTGTTGTCATGGCACCATGCTAAGACTTCAGTGAATTTCATGTTATGAATCCAATGGGCACTTCTTCTGCCCCCAACCCATTTGCTTCAATTAACATTTTATATTGTGAACCACTCCCCCTTCCTCCTTTGACTTGTCTGGCTCCTTTTCTCCTACTTCTCTGTCCACTCCTCTTCTGCAGGCTTATCACTCTTTTATTGGCCTTTAGAATTGGAGTTCATCAAAGCATAGCCCTAGACCTTTTCCATTTTATACTACCCTCTCCCTAAGACATTTTATTTATATGCATGGCTTAATTTATGAATTAACACAGAATACAATCATTCCCCAATTTACATCCTAGCCCAGATCTCTTTGCTGAGCTATAGGATGCTCCAACAACATACTCAACATCTCCTCTAGGTTATTTCAAAAGTTCTTTATATTCTACATAGCCAAGACTAAATTCAAGATGTTCCTTCCTAAATATGGTCCTGTGCCACTAAATGACACTGCCTTCCATCTAGTTGTCATCCTTGAGCCTATCCTCCTCTACCACCGAAATCTATCACGTGGTCCCATTGATTTTACCTTTTAAGCATTACCCCAATTAATCAATTTCTCTCCTTCCTGCTACACCTTAGTCCATCATTTCTTATTCAGATGACTGCAATACTTTCCAAAGGATCTGTCCACACCTAACATTTCTGTAATGAATCCTGCATGAAGAAGTAGGGAGATCTTTTTGAAATGCAGATGCGACCATCACACTTTGCTCAAAATCTTAGGGTAAAGAGCCAAGTCCCTAACATGATCTATCAGTCCTCAAATAAGTCAAAGCAAAAAGTGCCAGCCCAGCTTGCCTCCCAGTCCCCTACCCCTATTCATATACTAAAGATTAACCTCTAATACTTCAGAACATTACCTTACTTGGAAATAAGGTCTTTGTAGTTGTGATTAGTTAAGTTGGAATGAGGTCATACTAAATTAGGGTGGGCCCCTGGTCTAATAGGATTGGTGGTTTTATAAAAAGGAAAGATTTAGTCACAGACACACCCACAAGGAGAATGCCAGGGCCGTGTGGAGATGAAGACAGAGATTAGACAGAGATTAGCATGATGCTTCCGCAACAAAGAACACCAAAGATGTCCAGCCAGCCACCAGAAACTATGTGAGAGACAGGAACAGATTTTTGCTCACAGCCCTTAGAAGAAGCCAAACCTACTGTCACTGTGATCTCAAACTTTCAGCTTCCAGAATTGTGAAACAATACATTTCTGTTATTCTAAGCCACCCAGCTGTGTGGTACTTTATTATAGCATCCCTGTCAAACTAATACACACACCATGTTCGTCCTCCCTCTTCCTTCTTCTGGGACTAGCATTCCTCCTACAACAGAACTTTATCCATGCCCTTCCTTCTGTCTGGAGTGACTTCTCTCTCTCTTTTACTTAGCTAACTCTTATTAATTCCCCTGTTTCCTTACCAGTTGAGGAAAGGCATCCCTGAGGAAGACCACAGCCTAAATAAGTTTTATTATTCAACTTGTTTCAATGTATAATTGTGCTTCATTCATGTCATTCCTTGACTAGTGTAAGATCTGTCACAGTGTAGGCAAGCAAAAAATTATTTGCTATTTGAGTGAATGAATGAATGCTTACATAATAAATACGTATTCTGGATTGATTTAAATGCAAGCCCTGGCAGAATTAATTCCTCACTCTTCTATATTCTCCTAGTGGTTTATGATTTCCACAATTACAGAATTAGCCACATTACCTCCTATTCATTTATCTTAGGTGTCTATCTCATGTTCTGTCACCCCCTTGAGACTATGATTTCTTTGAGCCTTATGCTCCCAAACCCTAGTGAGCTCTCACCAAATATGGGTGGAACTGAATTATGGAGAAATTATAGGGAACAATGAACTGCAAAATGCTTAACAAATGTAACAGATAATCATTACCAAATGACTTGAATTATTTTCCTCTACACGAAGAAGTTTTGAAAATTTGCTGCTCCTGGTAAGCAAAATCATGCCTGGTAAGTCCTTCTGTTCAGCCTCAAGCTTATGTGGAGGGAAATTAAATGTCTCTTCCTCAGATTCATTTATAACTCACCCCTCAGCTGATGTGCTCTACAATGCCTTTTGAGAATTCTTTTCAATTCTCTTTATCCTCTTTTCCTCCCTCGTCCCTTAGATGTTTGTAACCCAGGGGAAAACAAAGCACTTAAATGCAAGTAACACTGTAATCATACACAGTGTTGAATTGCACAAGGAACAAACAGAAACTAGAAAGTCTTCCACTTAATCTCCCATCTTCCTGACTCACACTCTTGTACTTGGACATTATAAATGTAAACATAGGCTAAAGTAACATCCTTTTATGTTTAGGGTTAGCCATTGAAATCCATTTAGTTTCAGTTGAACTAATATAACCATAAGAACTTCTCGAACTCAAAGTTGTTTTTTTTATGATAAGAAAAGGTTCTTTTCAATTAAGCAATGATAACATTAATACTAATTTACATTTCTACATTTCTTTTTATCCAGGTTTCCCAAGGCACTTTAAAAGCTATATTCTATTCTATTAAGATCAAGTAAGAAGTATTATCTCTAGTTAACAGAGAACAGATGCAGATACTTGTTAATTAGAACTTGTCACAGGTCATCCTTATGGTTCATAACAAATGCCTTCCTTCAACCAAGATGTAATGTGCATTTCATGTAGACCAGATGAGCTAAATCTGTTTATAATTTAGTTTCTCCCAGTTCTAATTTCATACTTAACTAATGCCTTGGCTATTTAATCATCCCCTGAAAAGCAAATCCAAGAGATTTAGACCAATTCAAAGAAGTTGTGAGTGACTGCAAGGTGAGAATCTGTTTGGATTCTGCACTGCCTCCAGGGGCCAAGTTTTCTTTTATCCAATGTTGGAAAAGAAAATCACCCTTTCATCAATGAGGAATGTCTGTGGACTCAGGAAGCCCTGTGATTAGCACCATTAGTGCAACTCACCTCCCAAGTAACATAATTTCTTCCCCATTCCTAACACGAACTTTGAGGTGCCTCTGTGAAAGCCAGACTCCTATTGGATTAAGACCCAGTTCACTTGTTTCCTTTCAACATTAAAAATACAAAAGAAAAATAAAGAGAAAGCTACTGTTCTCTGCCAAAGTGGATATTGCTTATTAGTCTCTACACAGAGATTTTCCTGTGTATGTGGCTTTCTTATAATTTTGTTGTTTTTTTTTTTTTGAGAGAGAGAGAGAGCAAGCAGGAGAGGGCAGAGGGAGAGAGAAAATCTCAAGCAGGCTCCAAGCTCAGCACAGAGCCCGAGGTGGGCTCGATCTCAGGACCCTGAGATCATGACCTGAGCAGAAATCCAGTGCCTCACTTAACTGACTGAGCCACCCAGGCACCCCCTGTGGCTTTCTTTTAAACCTGCTTTTCTTTCTGAAAACAAATCAGTCCTTCAATTTAAAAATCCACCTTGGGGTGCCTGGGTGGCTCACTTGGTTAAATGTCTAATTCTTGGTCTCAGGCCAGGTGTTGATCTCATGGTGGTGCATTTGAACCCTTCACTGTGCTCAATGCTTGAGGAGCCTACTTATAAAAATAAATAAATAAAAATTAAAATCCATCTCCTCCCCTACTTTAGTTGCCTTGATTTCCCCTTTCCTATCTGCCCTATCCTATGGAATAAGATATCATTAAGCTAGTGGAAGGCAGTGAGCCCTCACTCAAACATAGGCGTGCTTCTGAACCGCACACAGAAGTAACACGTGACATTGACACTATGAAAAACGATTCATGCGGGAGTCTTCTACTTCCTTTCCCTTTATCAGTTACTCATTCAAGACACTGAAACCAGCTGTTATGAGGGGCTAATATTTGCTCTGCAAAGGAAGAAAAGCTCCCTCTGTACACACATTCTTATTCTTCCTACTGATTCGAGTGTTAATAGTATTTGACAGGTTGGTAATTTTTTTAAACCATAATTCATTTAGTACTGTTCTGCTTTGTTATTGTACATTTTGCACATTGGTGCACAGAAAATATTGTTTTTTAGCAATTATATTCCTTGCAGTTATCATTCATTCAAAAGGGCTGCATGAGAGTCTTTGGGGACAGGAGGTGCCAGGAGGCCGAGACAAGGAAGAAAATGAGGAGAGGGTGAGATGAGCATCAGGAAAGGAGGAGCTGGAGACAGAAACAAAGACAGAAGGTGTCATTAAATGGGGCAATAACTGCATGAGAAAACAATACATGTGAGGAAGAAAACGACAGAAAAGCACCACAACTCTGTACCCTACAGGTACAATGGACTCTGGTCCACCCTCCGGCCCACCTCTGAAGGGATCCAAGACGTCTCAACATCCTAAGTTTTTGCTGAGAGAGGCAGGAAATGGCTTCTGCACCTCCCACAGTGCATTCACAGGAAGGTGGGGAAGAGGGTCAAGAGAGGAGCCCCTCATGCACGTATCTGAGATTTCTGTCTCCACAGAAACTGGTTTTACTTGCCTCCTTGGGGGTAAAAATGGGGGTAGGTCTGGAAAAGCTCTCTGAACTTCACCTCCTCTCTAAACTGTCATGAATCAACCCATGAAGTCAGAATCCGCAGTGTGTTCCAGCCTTGGGAAATGGAGTCCGAAGAAAGGGATGTGGGGGTCGAGGATCTCCCTCTGAGGAGCCTTTCCTCCATTGGAACATTCAGGTCACACTATGCCAGATGTGCAGAGCACAACATACTGTTAAGACCACATATGCCATTGGGGCACATGGGTGGCACAGTCAGTTGAGCTTCTGACTCTTGATTTTGGCTCAGGTGGTGATCTTAGGGTCATGAGATAGAGCTCTGTGGTGGGCTCCATGCTCAGCGGGGCATCTGCTTGAGATTCTCTCTCTCCCTCTCTCTGTGCCCCCTCCCCCGCTCTAAATAAATAAATAAATAAATAAATAAATAAATAAATAAATAAAATCTTAAAAACAGCAGCAACAACAACAACACATCAGCCATTTACCGGGCAGTCACTGAGTTCCAAGCAGTGTGCTTTTTATTTTGCTTCATTATTCTAAGCATATGTTATCATTCTCCTTTTATAGATGAGGAAACAATATTTGAGAAGTTAAGTATTTGTTTATGACTACAAAACTAGTGAGGGTGAGAATCTCAACTTAAGACAAACTATTACTGCAAAATCAAAGTTTTTGCCAGTGTGCCCACCTGACTCCCTGAGGCTTACATGGAAATAGAGGAAAGGGCATCACTTGGCTTGGAGTTCTGGGTCAATAAGTATAGCATCTTTTCACAGCTCAGGGGACATCCTGCCTGGCCACAGGAAAGAGTATGTCTGTGACTAAGGATCTTACCTGTCAAAGGCTACGGATTAGATACCAAAATCGTCAAAGAAAACAGAAGCAAGGGATGAGTTTCTAGTTCCATTAGGAAATGGATCTGGTGATGCTTCTGTTTGGCTAGGACACCTTGGATGGTGGGAGAATAAGAAAAGAAACTTGAAGAAAGTGATTTTCTTTCCCCAGTGTGATGGTTTTCCTGGCCAAACAAAGGAAAAAATCATTTTTTCTCTGTGCTCAGATATGAAATGGGAATAATAATGTCTACTTTCCATTTTCTTACAGTTCTGGGAGAAAATCCCTCATCCATTAGAGTTAAAGATGTACAGCCCTCTCACCTGGTAATCCCACATCTAGGCTTATGCCTTTGGAAAGACTCGGGTGTGTGCACAAGGATCTAGAGCCCCAGATATGATGGGCAGCAACATTTGTAACAGAAAAATGTAGGCAAAAAACTACTTCCTCCAACCAACAAATAGGTAAGTATATCATTGTGACTTATCATAGGACAAAATATAGTACTCAAGGTAAACACTGGGGATCTTTAGCTCATGTTTCAAATGGAAGAATGGTACGTATAAAACTTTCGGATTAATGAATACACATGGTACGATAACTTTGTGTAAGTTTAAAAGCCTGCCAATAGCACTTTACATTGTTGAGTGACACACACATGTGGTAGAAGTATAAATGAATGCCTGGGGATGATGATTTCAAATTTGGAATGGTTTTGGACTCTGTGGGGAAGGAGAGGGGCTGAATGGACCAGGGGAGGACTCTGTAGAGAGCTCACCTGTATGGGTGACATACTTTTTTGTTAATCTGGGTGGTAGATAAACTAATGTTCATTTTCTGTCTTTCTCTCTCTTTTGTATGTTTGAAATTTTTCATAACCAATATTTTGATTGAAAAATATGTAAAAGCAAGTACAGAAGCTCTTAACAACCAGCAAGCCTCAGTCATTGGGGGGGGGGCGGTGTGTGTGACTCCAATCCCCAGAGAACTGGGACACAGAACAGGCCCAAAGTCCATGTGGGGGAATCATTTTACCACCTGGGATCTCAGGTGGCTTTTCCCCTCGGTAAAACACTGTGCTGCTTTGGGTGGTGGAAAGGTGTCCAGAAACAGAGATGTAATGCGGGAAAGACAGAGGGAACAGAGACTGAAGATGGAGAGCTCAGATCCAGTGGATAAATGAGAGGAGGGGCCCTTGTTAATCTCACCAGGCTATTGTGGTTGAAAGGACCCACTTTGCTCCCAAGCAGCCGCTTATGTTATTATTTCTCTCAGCGGGTTTCAAGCTGCCTGCAATTCTCTGTTAGTTAATAAGAAAAGTGAGAGATGCAACAATTGCTTTTGCTTGGCTGGCTTGTAAAGGCTTTGTCACTCAAAAATGGAACAAAGGCCTTAATAACACCCTGTGCCGCAAAGGCAAGTGTCAGGGAACAGACCAAAATCAATTATCTGGGTGAAATTCAGAGATAGGAGAAGCGGCACACACGCACACAGCAGCCTCCACACCACATAATCCCATTAACAGGGTGCCGCTGCTCTCACGGGAGGGCAGAGCCATGCAGGAAAATTATAATTAAAAGTAAATAATGGGAAACGAGCCCCTGGTGCCTTCTGTCACAGCCCTGAACGTGAATGTGGTCCCAGCAGATGGTGGCACGGCTCTTCGGTGGCTCCCGTGTGGGGCAAGCTTGGAAAACGGGTTGAACTGGGCTTGCTGGCTAATCCTGCTTGTTAGTGATGTTTAGTAACAGGGTAAGGGATTTGGCAAGTGCTTGTGGTGTCCTGGGAGCCTAGAAAAATGTTCCTGACACAGGTTAGGGACTGCTTTGGAGATTCTCTATGTACGACTCTCTTGGTAAATCAATATTTAGGGAAATATGTGGGATGAAATGAGTGAATGGATGGATGAATGAATGAATGAATGAATGAATGAATGAATATGACAGCAGAATGTATAGGTGAATGGTCCTTTGGAGCTTTCCTTAAAGCAACACCTAAGAATCATCTAGGACATCTTTTATAAATTCCGTAGTCCAGACTTGGCATGAATCAAGTAAATTAAAATTTCTGGGGAGTGGAACCCTGTCTTCAGTGGGTTTACATGCTCCTCCAGATGCCTCTAAATGTGCAGCCAATATTGCAAACCTTTAACCTCGGTTGTCCCTTACAGTCTTCTTCGGTTGGATTTACAGGTTTTTGTCACGAACCTATATAGTACCAGGAGTAGCCAGAAGGCAATTAGGACAAGTGGGATCTAATCTCACCTCCACCAACAACTAATTTTGTGTCTTTTGGCAAATAACCTAATCTTTCTGAATCTCAGTGTCTTTGTCTATTAAAAAAGGGGAGATCTGTTAACTAGATACCTTTACAGTCCCTTTGGGCTTGACAGCTCCATGACCTTGAAACTCCATGAGCCAGAACTCATGTAGAACAATCAACACATATGTTTACTGAGTGCCTTTTCTGTGTACTTAATCCCTGTGGGGGAGATCAAAGATGTGCATCAAATAATAGGGAGAGATGGGACCCTGTGATTCCTGTGATCCTCTGCAGAGATGCTACATAGATGATTGGTAAGTGTGGATGAGCAATGAAGACAAGTGCTGTAGCAACACATTTTGACACTATGATTATTTCCCTCCAGTATCTCTTCTGACAATGCCCGACACAGAAGCATTGGTTGAATGATTGAATGAATGAATGAATGAATGGCACCTCTAATGGGTAAATCAAAGTGCGGCTTGCCTTTGGAAATTGAGTATTTCTGCCATACTAGCTGTTAAATAATCACCCTCCTCACCCCTTCCCAAGAGGCAAACTGCTGCACTGAATCGTGCTCAACGGTTTCTAATATCCCAACCCAGCTATACAAGTCCATGGATTCTATCAATATGCAAATGTATGGCTTCAGAGCCAAGAGGGGTATGGTTTCTCCTCCAGAAAGGATACATTTGCACCTAGTGAGAATTTAGTCTATGTCAACAGGTAGAGATCTTTACAGCTCCTTAAAAAAATGTCTTTGTATTTCATTTAAATGTGTTTCACCCATTTACTAAAGTTAGTAGGAGAGGGTCTTCTTTGAAATCAGGCAGATCAGGGGTAGTGGGAGCCCCTCTGCAGAGATCCCGACAGGATAGAAGAAAGCCATTTTAAATTAATTCCCTGAAAATCATGGTGAAGAATCCACTGCTGCAGGAAGGTGGGTTCTGAAGCAGGGAGGGAGATTCCAGGTCACTGTGCCTCGCAGTCTCCTTCAGCTGATGCCTGTTGGGTGCAAAAACTTGCTAATGTGTTAGAGTAAAGAAAGTGAAGAGTGTTCATTGTAAACACCAGCCTATCATTTTCAGTGTTGTTGGTGATTAAAAATCTATTCGGAAGAAAGTGCGGTCAAGAGGATTCACCCTTATTTGCAAAGACAGAAAGTGGTACAATTCAAATCCAGCAATACTAGCTGGCACCAGCCCCATCTACTGCATCTACTGCTCAGTTCCTATGAGGTTAGGAAAATATTCAGTTACTCAGTATAAACCGATGACAAAAAGAGGCAGTGCTGAGTGTCAGGTCAGTGCATGCAAGGGTTGCTGGTTATTGTTAATTGGAATCGTGTGGCCAACACCCTGGTGCTAGACAGTGAACTAATTCAGAAAAGTAGGGCCAACGGGGTGGAAGGAGGTGGGCCGAGCAGATCGTCAGTGCAGATGCTCAGCACCCACTTCCAGAACAACCTTTGAAAAGACGCAAGTGCATACTGCACATAAAATGCTGAGAACTCCTAGGATATCCAAATTGGCTCCTGGCCTCTTTAGGTCATTGGCTAAGAGACGACAGAGCAGCAGCAAATCTGTCATGGCAATTCTGCTAGAAGAGCTGCTCCTGAGAGGTCCAACAGGCTGAGGCCAGTTTCCCATTCCTAATGAAACAAAAGACTGCGGGTGCCTGGGCAGCTCAGTCGGTTAAGTGGCTGCCTTCAGCTCAGGTCATGATCCCAGGGTCCTGGGATCGAGCCCTGCATCGGGCTCCCTGCTCGGCGGGAAGCCTGCTTCTCCCCCTCCTACTCACCCTGCTTGTGTTCCTGCTCTCGCTATCTCTCTCTGTCAAATAAATAAATAAAAAATCTTTAAAAAAAAAAAAAAGACTGAGAGAAGCAGTTTTAGGATCAAGTGTTTGTTTTAAAAAATCACCTCCATCCATTAAATTCTCACTCTCCCTAAATCCCTAAAGATGATTCTATATTTTAAGCAGATCTGTTCTATGTGAAATAATTCTTGGTCTTAAATGTCATGTATATACCCTGAGGTCATATTGGTTGGGGTGCAGTAGTAATGAATCAGATACATTATTAATACACAAGTACAATGACACACTTGAGTCTTTCAGGGAAATTCACACAGGTATACAGAGTATTCAGAACTGCCTGGATGTGAATGCAAAGAAGATCTGAGGAATTCAGGTGGAGACTCACCTCAACATACTGAAATTAAAACCTGAAACAATAGACCCAGCAAGACCAAAATTAGGTGATGTATCCTCATGTGCTCCTGGGTTTCAAAACGCCCAGACAACCTGCAGCGAGAATAAGAAATATCTAGAAATAGATGCTGTGCCATGGTGGGTGGGCAGTTAAAAATCTCAGGGAGGATTAGGTAAAATATTTGGAAGTTGCAGATACACTCAGAAACCCACTCAGATTACATTTAACTAGATAGCACAAAATCAACATTATCCAGTTGATGTTCACCCAGTGCCTCCTATGTTTTAGGCGATGTGAAAGATGGACCCTTGGCCTAGAAACTCAACTCTAAGCGTTTAAGCTGAAAGGAGCCCCAAATGGTGCATGGCCTTATTTTGCCCTGCATAGATCTCCCTTCAAAACCACAGACTTCTAAAACCCTTAAACTCTAGACCCTCTAATGCGATATGGCAAAATGCCAGCTCAAGTCAATATAGGGTTGCATGATTTGGAGGTAAACCTCCATGACTCAGGTTCTTCACTTGTCATTGATGAATTGGACTAAGTAAACTTTAAACCCCTTTTCTAGTTTCACATCCAGTAAGATTATTCCCCCACCCAGAAGTCAACTGCTTTTGTCTTTATTTTAATAAAACCTCTAAAATATGGGGTAGCCAAGAAGGGATATACTCCACATTTTGTAAAAATATCAACTTTCTCTTTTCAGGACTTCAAAAAAACCTATCATTCTAGGTAATCTTGGGGGGCAACTGTCTGCTGTTTGAGAGAGTATTGAAGCTGAGGGACAGACACGGTCCACCACATGACACTGTGAAAATATTGGATGATTTGGGATCAGTGCATCTGAGATGCTTTCGTGATGAGATGAGTGACTAAGCCTCAGATGTTTCCCTCCATGGATTCACTTGGTGTGATCCAGAATAAATCCTCTTCTGCTTCTGTGTCTTTGGCTTTAGCCTTAATTGTTACATAATCCACAAATGTAGAATTTTCCAGCCACTAATGAGAGCACTTCACATTTAGAAATAGGAAAGCTTTCTGAATTGTAAATAAAGGAGAAAAGAGAAGATAATTCAGTTGGGTTCTTAAAATGTTGAAAGAGAAACAATTGCCTCTTTGCCAGATCTCTCTCCCCATTCCTAACTACGGGCTTTCCCAGTGCACAACCCCCCGCAGCCTGCATCTCCAAGGCCCAGAGACACTGCAGCCCAGCCCTGCTCACACGCTGGAATCTGCTCCTGCCACCGGAAAGGAAACAAGATTAAAGCCTTAATCCTCCTGCAAAGCTTCTTAAGTGTTTCTATCAGGGTCAGCTCAATTGGTGCTTACTCAACCCGTCTCTGGAAAATATCCCAATTTAGGTCCTTCTGCTGACTGTCAAGTTGAGAGAAATGAGAGCCTGGATCCTGATCAGGAGAGGGGCTGGGGAGACAGACAGTTGGCAAGAAATCACATGGTGGGGTGGAAAACCAAGCCATTCCCTTTTCTTTGAAGACAGGTTCTCACTTCCATTCCCAGGACAATTTTGATGTGATCCTTGGTCTTGGCTTTGTTTCCCCATCTCGAAAGGATTCTTCAAAAGTATTCAAAAAATTTTTAAAGAATTCTACCAATATATATTAAGTACCTACTGTGTTCCAGGTACTGTGCTAAGAGATTGCTATGAGCAAGAAAGATAATGCCTGCTCTCACAGAGCACAACCCAATAAGGGACATAGCCAGTGTGTGCGCACCTACAATAGAACGTAATATGGTAAGTGCTGTGACCAGCGGGTTTGAAAAACTATGGGAGCATGTAAGTGGGTCATAGGGCAGGGTATAGTTGGGTTGGAAAGCTTCCCAGAAAGAAGTCATATTTAAGCTCTAAACCAACAGAGAAATTGTAGATAGCCAGTATCAGCATAAAGGTGGGGCATAAGGGGGCGGGAGAGTGGCAATAGGTAACAAAGAAGGCACTGGGGATGAAGGGTCATGAAGGTTAAGAAGATCCTTCTCAGCCAATTAGAGTTCAAGCTTGATCCCATCCTGAGGGCAATAGAAAGCCGTGGACTAAAGAGAAAAGCAAAATCACATTTCCATTTTAACAGATCTCAGATTGCCAAATAGAGAACACACTGAGGAAGAGTAGAAATGAAGGGGGATCTTCAGAAACCGTCGCCCATAGTGTGTTGGTGTGGAAAGTAGCAACACTGCTAAGGAGAGGTGGTTGGTTTTGAGAGACATTTGGGAGGTAGAATTGTCAGGGCTTACTCGGCAATTGTCTGGATGTGATGGAAGGGAAAGGAATCAAGAGGAGAGTCCAGGTTTCTAAACTGGAAACCAGTGTGCTTGCAGCAATGCAGAACAAGGGACAACTGTGGAAGCGATACAGACCTTACGAGCAGTACACGAAGCACGGAGGTTCAGTGCAGAGTAAGAGGCAAGAACTGGAGTGGTTTTAAATGCAGGTGGGTCTCAATTCCCCATTTTATTTTGGAGTTTTATTTTATTTTTGTCACATTTTCTTTTCATGGGATTGAGAGAAGGACCAAGTTTAGGAGTGCCTCTTAGGAGCCAAGCCATTGATAATTTTTGCCTTTTTTTTTTTTTCAACAAGGAGCGGGGAAGAATGAAAATGTACTGCCATCTGAAATTGCACTAAAGGGTTCTGGAACCTTTATTTTCACTTGCAGTGCAAACATGTGATAAGAACATATTTTCGTGGACTCACAATCTGGTCTAGCAGAGAACAAGGTGGGAAAGGCACCTAGAGGGAGGGAGGCTGAAAGAGGAGAGCCAGGTGTAAGCGTTCATCTCAGCTTTGTTAATGATCTGGAAGAGGAAGTAAACTGCACATTCATGAAGTTTTCAGCTGAGTAGCAAAAAAGGAAACACCAGGGAGAATAGCAAAATAATTGGAGTAAAACCCAAGTGGCAAGCGAGAATAGGAATGATGTGTACCCACTTTTGTGTTGGTGATTTATTACAGTGGGACCACATACTTTCTGAAGAGAGATGAGAAGAGTGCTCTATTAGGGTTTATAGGAGGTACATTGGCTCCATAAAGGTACCGTGTTGTGGTTCATTCAATGTTTCATTAGGTGTTAAATGACAGATAATAATAATAATATTAATCAGACATGGCTAATATTTATTTAACTCTTATTGTGTGCTTGACACCAAGCCAAGCACATTACCTCTTTTAATATTCAATCAACTCTATGAAGGAAGCAGTGTTACACATGAGGGCAATGAAGGATAGGGAGTGAGTGACTCATCCAAGATCTTACAACTATTCAATGGCAAAGATGAAATTAGAACCCAGGTCTCTGTGATTCCCAGAGGTTCTGGTCCTAACCACTATCTTACACTGCCAATAGCAACATCTAAGTAATATTGTGACCAAGTCCTTAGAAGAATAAAGGATTATTGTGTAGAGCTAAGTGAAGCAAAGAATTATAACATTATTTTGATTTTATTGGTGAAAATCCATGAAACTCTATATAGGTGAGCTCTTGGTAACAAAACTCCCTAGCTTCCCATCTGCAAAATTTGCCCATAGAAAACTCCTACACATTCTTTCAGGTAAAGGTCAAATACCTCTTCTGCAGAGCCATAAATTACTCTGCTCTCTAGAACCCTAGTCCAGTCTTTATAAAAATTCAGTTTATTATGTGTTGGCAATCATTCTGCAGATACAGATACACACACACACACATAATATATAAATTTATGTATATATAATATACATATGTATGTTTATTTATCTATACACACATATGTATGTCTTCCTCATTAGTTTATGAAGATGTTTATATTATTCATCTTTGTGTTCCTATCACCTAGTAAAGTGCCTTGAATTTAAGAGGTTCTCAATACATATGTTTTGAAGGAATGAAAAAATGATTGGATGATAAAGTATGGATGCTATTAACTAACATATAAAATTAATTTGTTGTCATGATAACAATCATCTGGTGTTGGAGAAGTAGATAAAAATATTAAACTGAATTGACAAATATGTTTGCTAAATCCTTAGTTCTAAATATTATGTGCTTAATTATAAGAAATAAACATCACAAAAGGCATAGCTTTGATGATATTATTACTGTTGACATCTCTTTCTAACCACACAATTGACAGTCATATCCAGAAATAAGACCCAGCTTATTAAAGGCAAATACATAGATAGGGCAAATCTAAAACATCATCACATGTACCAAAGGAAACTTTGGGGTGATGGTCCACACCACTTAAACAGTCATGTAGTCAGGCTTTTCACGATACTGATTGTTTATTTAAATTTCACTCTTGACTGTCCCTTTTCAAGTGCTTCTGTGTTCTTGCGCCATACTACTTGCATATCCTTGAATTTTCCACTTTCTCACTCTGGACACATGTACGCCATTTTTTCCTCGGCAAAATCTTCCTTTTCCACTTTGCTTTGCTACCTTGAGTCTTGATTTAGATGCTAATTCCTCCATAAAGATCTCCCCATTTATCTGACAGCCATCCCCCCTCCCTTTGCCCCATGGAGATATTCCTGTGCAGTCCCACGGCAGCCATAGTGATGCATTGTCACAAGTTTATTTTTTTCCCCCTTCTGTCCCACATTCTAACCTAATGTCTGCTTTGCTTCTGTGTCTCCAGTCCCTAGCATGATGCCCGGGGTATGTTGCATGGAGGAGAAAACAGGAAAGAAGGGGTGGGGGAAGGGAGAGAGGAAGGAAGGGTAGCTAGGCAGACAACGTTCTGCTGTCGTTTTTCTAATATCGTGGACACATGTTAAGTGCTCTTCAACCAGCAAGCCTTGGCCCAGGAGTCTATCCTCATGGTTGAATGTTTAGCTGGACTTGATCCAAACATCACTGTTTGTACAAAGGATAAATCAATTCCCCATTCTCATATATAATAGACATTAGCCCTCACATGATAATGGCAGCCTTATTAGAGGAGAAAGAAAGAGATGGATAAAGAAGAAACACACACATGCATGCAGAGACAGAAAGAAAGAGATTAATTCTCTAACTGGCATAGGGCAGAGAGAACCATGAGGAAGCAAGAGCTTGGAGAGGCAAATGGAGTTTTAAAGTCAGTGTTTCAGTCTTTCACATTGTTACTCTGCAAGCACTTTGAGGTTGTTAGGGATACATAAATGCCATGGAGTGCTTCAGTATGCTAACGATCTCCATACAGCTGAATTGCATGCCAGCATCACCACCTACTGTAAACACTTGACCTGGGGATGGTATGGTGACTTTTTAGAAAACCTTATGAAAGACGTAGATTATCTCAGGGCTAAAAGGTGAAAAATAATTATACCTCTAAAGTCCATTGCAAATTCCAGATGCTGCCACAGCTGTATTTTAATATTCCAAAACTAGGACAAGAGTGAGCTTGCTATTGCCTCTTATCTTCCCCTCACATACCAGTGCTGTCAATGCCATTGGCAATTTTACATGTAAATGAGCTCATCCATCACTCCTTACTTTGCAGCAACTCACTTCTAAGCCTGCCATAGAGTTACACCATTAAATCTCCCTGCTTTACAATATACATCATGACATATTTGACATCAATCAGCTGTGTCAGCCTGCTCACTGTAAACCATAAACTTGCTCTGCATCCCTCTCTGCACGGGGTGATTAAACCTGCTTGGGGTAGCTTCCTGATTACAGTGATAAATGGTGATTCATTTCCCACTCACTCTTCCTCCACCTGTTTCTAGCCTCTGCCCCAAGCTCCTCACGCCTGCCTGTTGGAGGAGGTAGTGGTCGGTGGAAAGTGTGCACGGGAATGCATGTTTGTACATTTGGGTTAAAATCCTAACTTTGGCTATCATTGCTTGGCTCTGGGTTGTGGCTTTGCTATTTTAAAATGAGGATGAGAAGCTACATCCTTTGCCATTCTATAAGGACACAAGAGATGAGTACTTAGAGTTCTTCTAAGGACAGCCCTCCTGCCTAGAAGAGAGAGACAGACCAGGACAGTAATTCTCAATTCCCAGTGATGGATGCTCACCACATGCCCATCAGACCCCTATATACAATGTGTTGTATCTGCCAGGTTACCTCTAACTACATCCCATTCCTATTCAAGAAATCATATCAGAACTCATGTGAATGAAAATGACATTATTATAAGTATAACCTTGAATCTGTTCTAATTGATTGTTTTAAGTAGTTCATTTGCAAACTTCAGTACTTTATTATTGGAAATAATAAATTACTTGTGACATGCTGGGCTATTGCATTATACCATACAGCTGATTGCAACATGACACTCCAGCTGAAATCCACTAGACTAGATAGCCATGCTTTTTTTTTTTCCCCCAGCAGGGAAATCCAAGACACTTTTAGCAGTATGAAGAGATACTCCACTGAACTGACTAGGCAATCCATCTGATCACTCCAAAAGTCCTTTTGCCCTTCCTTCTGTTGAGCCCGAGATAACAGCTACTTCTCCTACCTCCTGGCACACGGACCAAGCCATCTGCTGACCAGTGGAAGCAGCCTCGATCATGTGTGCACTCCAGAATATCTCCTAGGCAATAAATCAGAGGCTCTTTGGACCCAACAAAACACACAGTAGTAAGCATTCTTTATCCACAATTACCCCTTTCCAGCCACAGACCTAGAACTACCCACCTGCCACTCAGTCCGACTTCTATCAGTCTGGCTGCTTAGGTTCCCTTTTTTCTTATGATCTAATTAATCTGCTGAGTCCGCAGTGGCTTGTCCAAACCAGGGAGTACAAACGCCTCTGGAAGGACCAGAGTGGAGGGTTGGGCTATTGAGGACAGCCACAAACTGGATTCGATGTCAGAACACTTTCAAGATGCCCACAAAAACATTAGGACATTTTTGGGGTGGGTGGTAGGGGATTGAAGAGAAATATAAGGGAACAGGGAAACATGGGGAAAGGGAGGAATTCTGTTTGGGGGATTCCGCTGATCTCATGTAGTAAAGGGAGGGGGTGGGCAGAGAAAGGGAGGGAGGAGAAGCAGAAAGCGTGGGAGGGGGAGAAAAGGAACAAAAACAGAAAGTTAGCTTCTTGCTTTCATTCTTGGGACATCCAGAGTAATGAACCCTCCTTCCAGAGAAGATGAATGGGCAGCTGTAGAGATTATGAGTGAGGTTTTATTGCAGATCAATAAATCTGTGTCACAGATCCCCATCTGGAGGGAGTTTTAATTTAAAGGAAAGAGTGATGAGCTCACAATGACAATAAATCAAAAGTTGTGTATTCACGTATGCATTAACCTTCTGTCAAAACATACACCCGCGTCAAGGCGGGAGTTTGGAAACAAAGCTGGGAGGTGATTTGGAAGGACAGCCACCGGAGCCCCAGAGCTCGCCTACTTTGGGACACAGTCAGAGAAGTGACTGTGGGAATTGCGGGTTGTCACCAGACTACAGCTACCTCAGATCAAAATCAGGGAGAGTTCTCCAAAAAGAAGAATGATTTCACAGCAACAAAACAGAGATAGCAGCTGACGAGAAAGGGAGTAAGGGCATATTCAGGAAATTCTGAGACCTGTGTTCAAACACAATTTCAAGTGCGGGGTATAACTCAGAAACCCACCCCACTGGTGCCCATCGTTTATAGTTTCTCTTCTCTGCATAGTCCCCGAGTCTTTCAGTAATGTCCTGCACAAGTCTATTGTAGTGACTGGGCTGCTTCAGAAGGCATGGTCATGAACTTGGGACAGGTGAGTGTGAATGGCCAGCAGCAGCAGCATTGCAACTTGAAGAAGCAAATCAGACATGGACAGTATTAATCAGCTACCACGATGTCTCAAGATAGCTGGCAGTGTAAGGAGGAGAGCCATTTACTTGCTAACTTACAACTAGTGTCATTGTTGCCCATTGGTCTAAGTGACTGTGCTATTCTTTCAAAGACTTCTCTAGAAATTGGGGAAGGAACTAAAGAAGTTAAGCACTGACTGTCCATCAGCAAATCAATGAATATGTCTCTGCAAACGTGTTATAGATGTACAACTGTGTATGCATATACAATAAAGCAAATGCATCCACTTATATATGAATACACTAATTCCTTTATTTTCTAGAACGTGTGTTAGACATCCCTATTCAAATTAACACCGCTAGGTAGATGTAAGAATTTTATATTCTGGATGAGAAAATTGAGACCCAGAAGGATTAAGAAGCTAGGATTCCAGTCCATATCTGTCGGCCCCACTGGCTACTTCTTTTCTTCTGTCCCTCCAGCCTCTTGGTGTGTGTGTGTGTGTGTGTGTGTGTGTGTGTGTGTGTGTGTGTGTG
>NW_027397081.1:27302191-27357240 GCF_003265705.2 Callorhinus ursinus | reverse complement strand
TGTGTGTGTGTGTGTGTGTGTGTGTGTGTGTGTGTGTGTGTGTGTGTATACTTATGTACACTTCTATAGACCTAACTCCTACCTCCCTTTCTAAATCTAGTTCTTAATATGCTGTCCCCTATGTGTACTGCTTCCCAGTGATGACTTAATACAGGCTTCCCTTGCAGGCTTTGTTACCACAACCAGGAATACTTTCTCCTTGCTCCTCCTCATACCGGGACACCCAGCTCATGACTCTGGCACCTTCACTGATCCATACCAACTCCACTCAACACAGCTGATTCTTCATTCCTACCTTGTACATATCTCTCTACCAGAGCACTTTTTCCCTTTATTTAACCTATTTTATAGGTATGATTTCTTTTTGTTCACAGTTCACAGGGACAACATCTTCTTTACACTCATTTACATCAAGCTTAGTAGCCCCTAGTGGGTGATCCCTAGTAGGTGCCTTATAAATGTTTGCTGAAGGTGGCTGGAAGAATATATTTCACTAATGAGGTTTGAATTCTGATCAAGCAAATGGATACACTTCACAACAGAAGCAAAAAGAGAACTCCAGTCCCTGAAGACTTACAACTGGACCTCCCATCTCTGATTGTCATTAGGAACCTGTGCACACACTATGAACCTTTTTGACCTACGGCCTTCATCCTCTTTAAGCCACAACACAGATCTACTCAGAAATACAGATATTTCCATGAATTCAGATAATAAATCCCATTCCAAAGATAAGTAAAGTGAGCCATAGAGAGAGCATGGCTGGGCTCTCATGATCCAGTCAACTAAGCATCCAAACAGAACCCAAAGCTTTCGAATCATTCTAGCCTAACCTTAGTTCACTGATCTAAATTAAATTCAAGGAGTGATGTCTGCAAAGTGTTCATCTACTCTGCTGAACACATTGAAAGTGGTAGTTTTATGAAAGATTGATATTATTATTATTATTATTTTGAGAGAGAGAGAGCCTGAGCAGGGGGTGGGGCAGAGGAAGAGGGAGAGAGAATCCCCAACAGACTCCACACGTAGGGTGGAGCCCAATGTGGGGCTCAATCTTACAACCCTGAGGTCATGGCCTGAGCTGAAATCCAGAGTTGTACACTTCAACGACTGGGCCACCCACGTGCTCCGGAAAGATTGATATTATTAATAACCTTCCACATATCAATGTATACTATGTGAAGATAATATCTGATAATAATAATATCTAAAGATAATCCTTATGTAAATAGCTTCATATACAATCATGAAGGGTATAAAAGGAGAAAATACAAAGCAGAAAACTTTGGTAATAATAACAAAAGCAGTAATAAATATTTATTAAATAATGCCCAATATGTGCCAGACACTTTTTTAGGTACTGGGAATATAGTGCTGAGTGAGACAAAATGCTTGCTCTCAGGGCGCCTGCGTTCCACATCTTCCACGAACAACAACCACTAATATTTATGGTAAACTTTCTGGGAGCCAGGCACCCTTTCAGCATTGTGCAGCACAGAGAATTTCAGGCATTTGTATAAGGACACAAAGGGGACAGCCAGCCTGAATCCGGAGCCCAGACTGCTAAGTCTTCCTCATCATGTCTCTCCTACTTGTTTTCATTCTATTTTGAACCCTGTTTTCCTGTTTGGAGAGAACTTTCCCTGGATTCTGAGGTAGGCTTGTAATTGTTTCCCCTGTTGCCTGTGTTGCCACTGTAGTCATTCTGCAGCCAGGATGGCTTTCCAGAAAGGGCGGTGCCCATCTTCAACCCCTTTCAAAGCCTCCCTATCACATATCAAGTCAAGTCCCGGTTCCCACACATGGCATTCATGGCCTTTGATAATCTGGCCAAACGGAAATTTCCGCACTTCATTTCACATTCCTTCTATGGCTCCTTCAAGTTGCGGGCTTGCGAGCAGCAGTGCCCTCTTCCTCCTCCGTGCTCCTGGACTTCTACTTTGCCCAGACTGGTCCCTTCTCTTCTTAGCTTATGGCTGCCCTGTGTTTCTTTCAAAGATCAGACTAATCACTTTTCCTGTGAGTACCATTCTACAGCCTTCAGCTTTGCCCATCCTAGAATTCGATTTATTAACTGCATTCACTGTGGGTTCACAGCACTTTCCTACATCTCCATTACAGTATTTATTTCCTAACAAGTATTTAGCAGTGGTTTATGTGTTTTTCTCCTCCATCGAAGTTTGTGAACTTAAAAGCAGAGACTGTGTAATTCATCTTATAATCCCAGTAGTGCTTAGCACCATGCCTGGCACATAATAAGAGTTTAATAAATATTAGTTGAATTGTTCTTTTTTTTCCTATTCTCAAAGAGTTTATCATATCTGCGAAATGGCTGATGTGGTTTGATGTGTGTGAAGAGCTCCAGGGAACATGGAATCTGGAATCTAATCCTTGCTCTGCCAGTAGCTGGCTGTGTGACACGGATCAAATTCTTTGTCCTCTTTGTGTCTCATTACCTCATCTAAAGTAATAGGGAAGCACTAGGTGATATGAATTCAACTATCTTACACTATAAAATCCTCATATTCTTCACATGTTCAATAAATATGTATTGAGCACTTTTTATATCCCAGACACTCTAAATTAGGCTTTGGGGATGTGGAAAAAGGACAAACTCTGAAATCAAGAACTTCACGTGTGGTTCTCACAACTGTGCAATCCAGGCAAGGTGATTATTACTGACCTTGCTCTCTTTATCAACAGAGAAAACTAAAGTTCAGAGACCTTTGTATGTAATGATTACCAGACATTCTTAAGATTCTGAGGCATAGTAGTTGAAGGCATATAAACAATTCTTTATAATTTTCCCCATAGTTGAGAACAAAGTTCTTCAAAGATTTTTCACTTAGATTTACAGAAAGCTCAATTACTACATGGATTCACCAGGTAATCTAATTTACCTCATTGACCACCTTTGAAAAGAATGTTGTGAAGTCAATGCTGTTTCTTTTTTTTTTCTTTTCATGCTTATAAAGATATATAAGAGGTAGTCCTCACAAAGAGAACGGCAATATTTTTGTTAAAAACACTAAATTGAAATGATGGATGTCTAATCTGATTTTTCCACAGCAATATGTAAGTTACATTCTTCACCAAAAGTGTGATGTCCAACATTTTATAGGTATGACCATAAACACCATATAAAATTTTGTGCTAATAAAAAAAAACTATGTTCTTTTAGAAGCATCAAGCTTCTAAATCAGTTTGCTCCATTAAATTCAACGAATAGTCTAAACAGCTAAATTATATAATGGGCTCTGAGAGTCACTGCTGGGAAAGAAATGTGAATGAGTTACTGTTCTTCCACTGGGAGCTTTGTTCTATTACTGACAATAAGAAAATGACATGAATGTCTGCGCTAAAAGTCATAAAATGAGAAGTGCCTTAAGGAAGGAAGGACATGTATTTACACTTATTTTAATCATTTGCTGTGTTCCAGGTGCAATCATAAGTATCAGTATCCTTGAAAGGCAATTGGAAGTACTATAGCAGTGTAGAGTAAACTTTTAAAGAGTTAAGGAGTAAAGTTCTATTTGTCCGAGTCCAAATTCAAATCCAAATCTGATCATTACAAACCGTGTTCTTTCCCTGTTTTGCAGTTCACACACACATACACACACCAACGTATGAATATTCAGTAAAAAGAGATCAAAGAAGGCTTCTTGTGGGAGAAGGTATTTACACTGAGCTTTGTTAAGGTTGGGCAGAATTTGGGTAAGTGAATAAGGGAGGAGGGACATCAGCTGGAAGGAAGGACCAGAGGAAAAGCAAAGAGAGGAAATCACAGTTATGCTCATGTGATAACAAACACCCAGACTGATTAGAGGGGGAGGGCTGTCATTGATCCCATGATTATTCTGTGTTGGGTGCTGAGGATATAAAGACAAATCAGATGGCCAAGGTGGCCCCAGCCTTATAAAAGCGGATATTGTAACACAGAGATAGGCACGATGCTGTGAAAGTACAGAGAAGGGAATGGCTTACACTGCCAAGTTGGGTGAAAGAAGACTTTGCAGAGAACGTAATCCTCACAGTGAGTTTGGAAGATGATGACGCGATTGTCAAGGTGGAGAAGACGGATTGAGGTCGTGTGGATGGGGGGGTTGATAATCTGGGCAGAGGAGACAACATAATCAAATTCAGAGGCATCACCCAGTGCTGCATGTTCAGGAAATGACTAGATGTCCGGTGAATGCAGAGAAAGAAGGCAAGGGCTTGAGGTGGACAGCGCATGCACACGGAGAATACTGAATGTTCAGCTCCTGAGTTTGGCGTAATGACCTTCACTCATGCCTGAAGAAAGAATTTGGACTTAACTTTTCTGGCATAAAGGTATCATTAATGGCTTCTGGATAGGGAGAGTGTCAGGGTCAGAGCTGTGCTTTGGGAAGATTAACGTAGCAGAGATATGAAAGGTAGAGACAGAAAGGACAGAGATTAATTAGTTGGTTGTTCTGATAGTTCAAGTGAGAAGTGATGACATAATAAACTCGAGTGGAGGTGGTGGAGATGGAAAGGAGAGGTGTGAAGTTATAAAGTTAGAATCAACAGATCAATAGACCTGAGAGACAGATTTTATGTAGGGGCCAGGGAGACAGAGCTGGTGATACTCCTTAAGCAATTATAAATGCGGAATTGGATTTCGAGATAAGAGTCAAGGCTAGAGACAGATTTAGGTTTCATTCCCACAGAGGTGATAATTGGACAGTGGGAGGTGATAACGCCAAGGAAGAGAGTATAGAGAAGGAAAGAAAATAAAAGAGCCAGGGATCAAACCCTGGAGAAAACTTTGCTTGGGAAGTAAAGAAAGGCAGAGTGGCCAAGCAGGGGACAGAGAACAAGTGGCCCCAGAGACAGGGGAAGGCCAGCTTCACAGAGAAGAGCAGTAGATGGCCTGCGTGAAATGTTGCAAAAGTGAGTAGAATAAATTGAGATTCAACCAGTTTATTTGATGATTAGTAAGTTGGTGATAAACTTGAAGAGAATAGTTGGAAAAGAGTATAATGACGAGAAAACAGGTGGCAAAGTATGAAGTAGCCTGGGGACGACAGTAGCCACCCAGGGCACTGTGTACCCTTGCAAACTTTGTCAGTAAGAGGGGGAAAATACCCCACCAAATGAAACCCAACCCCTGCCAGCAAGAGCAGGGAAAGTGATTTAAATCTGTCTTATTTGCTGCTTTGCAAATTTATGGTGATTGGAAACTCAGGTTACCGGGGAAATCAAGTGTTAGAATGATTTGCACAGGTCAGTGATTGGTGCCCTTCCTGACCAGGCCAGAGCTGGGTCTGCCTCTGCCCCAGTGCTTCCACCCCGGTGGGCAGCACATCAGACTCTCAAAAACAGCAAAGGATATTGCACAACAGAATGATAAACCTCAATCAATAATCTTATGAGCAATTTATAAAGTGGGGGAAATAACACTGTTTTTGTTTCCTCCTGTCCTTTCTCCCCTCCTCGGGCTATTAGTTAGCCAGATGAAGTGCAGAGAGGAAGGAAGCAGGGCATTTACACTGCACAGGAAACCAGCCACTTCTTCCCGCACTCCAGACACATAGGGACAATTGACAATTGATCGGTAGATCAAGAGCAGAGCCCCACAGGATGCAAGGTGGAGTTGCTCAGTAGTGCACCCTCATGGCCCAGACCCCCACCCTGCACTTGCACAGCAGTGTCAGCACACTGCTGTGACATGGAGGCCTCCAGCACACTCATTTGTACCCTCCAACTGAAGGCGCCCCACACCTGGTGGGTGCAGGGAAGAAGGCTATATGGGGGCATGAATTCTGAGGGAGAATAACCAGCAACAGATAAAACTCCAAGTAGCTGAAATGCCGTTTTCATGCACATGGCCACAAATGAAAAGAGGCAGGGCTGGGAATGAGGGAAAGAAACAAGGAAAAGCTGAATTAATTCTAAGTGGGAGATTTTTTCTGAGCGGCATTAGCCACTATTGAAGAAAATGAATAGGCTTTCTCCCCACATTTATTAAATTTCTATGATTCTCTAATTTAGGAGCCCTTCATTTTCAATGGAAAGACTGAGACTCTGGTGCATTTCAAATGAGAGGATCTCTGTTACCTATTTGTCGTAATGCTCACAATGATTCCTCGAGAGAAGGGCGAGGGGGAGATGAGGAGAGCCTTCCTTGAGGGAGAAACACAAGATGTAGCAGGAGGTCTGTGTGGGCTGCTCAGGACAGGATGTGTTAACTTGGATCTGGGAGGATGTGTCCAGCTCCAATTCACACAAAGGGAGGGAGAGAAAGCCAAAAGACATCAGAGAGTGTCATGGGAAGAGCCCTGGATCTGTAGGAAGGAGGCCTTATTCTAGTGCCACCTTTCATTGGCTACGTCATCTAACCTTGGTTTCCCCATTTATGATATTGCATTATAAATAGTCCACCTCCCTTCTGTATTGTGAAAATAAAATGGGATAAAACCATAAAAAGTAAGAATAGCTCTATATAAATACAAGATGCTAATATGCTTGAAAGAGGAAACGAATGCCTGTTGGTAAGGATATTTTTTAAAAAATGAAATGACTCCATCCTAGTGCAAAACTGCCAGAACACAATCTCTAAGGGGGTACTGAGGCTTTGGAGGGGGGGAAATCCATTGTTCTGAGGTTATGGCAGGAGTGAACAAGGAGGAGAAGGAGAGGGTGCCCTACATTCAGCTGCAGGTCTGTTCCCTAGCTCAGAGAGGACCTAGACCTCTTAGCTGGGTACTTTGCCCACCTGCTGTGGCAACTCTTAATATGCACTTGAACCAAACTAGCTGCCCTATTCAGAAGGACAAATACATTCTACCTGTATCTGCCATGTCCAGACTTAAAATCTCAACTTGAGAAAAAGTCATTCCTCTCGCTACGTTTTTTTTTTTTTTCTCCTTAACTTGGTAAAAGTAGTTCACATGAATTGCAGTGGATTTGATCTGATGCAGAGGTGACTCACTGGTTGTTGTGTAAAAGTGCTAATCTTCCCCCAACCACTTCTGAATTCTTTAATTCCTCTGACACATTAATTCTAACCCCAGCATAGAATGCCCCAACATCCCTAAGAATCCCAGAACAGAAATTACAGCAATTTCCTATAACTGGGATCAAATTCCAAGGTTGGAGAGTATGGGCCACGTCCTGCCATTAATTCAAACATCCATGTGAAAGATCATGGTGGGCAGCTGTGATTCCATTAAAGGGGGCAATTTCAACTCCATTTCCTTGATAAACAGACACAAACTCTCCCCTAAATTGGGCTTGATAGATTTGATTAGGGTAGAGTTTTTGGAGGTTGTGGTTTCTGCATGAAAATTGCTGTTTGATGCACAAGGCCAAATTGCACTTGAAATCTCCTTGCATCGATAGAGGGGGGAAAAGGAAAGGGATGGAACACCTAGCCAATTGCTATCATCCAAGCAGCAGGGGAGTCAAGCTGTTGTATTCAAAATATCTGTTAGGTATGCAGCCAGTGTGTGCTGCAGAAAACATGCCACGCTCAGGGGAACCTATGATTAAAAGCAGTAAAACCAAATGTTATTGAAACAAAGCAAAATGTACCCATCCAATTTCTTTAGCCCACATGAATCTTTTGCAGGGAGAAGGAATGGTATGTAGCCTCCTTTGGGGACACCTGTGGGCCATGTTTCAGAATTCCCACTGAGAACCTGGGAACCAGGGAAGGATAGAAGTTGAAGCTCATAGCTTTAAAGCACATTCTCCCAGCACAAACACAGAAGGATGGGCTAAATGGCAGTCTAGTTTGCTTGGTTTGTCTTCAATAAATGAGAAACACTACTTCTTTAGGTCAGCTCCACCAGATAAGGCGCTGGAGATTGTAACTCCTTCCACAAAGACTGTTCTGAAGTTCTAAAAGTCACAAACCCTTCCTGCTGGTAAATCCTTTTGCTTCTTCAGTGTAAGCACTCACAGGAGCACCTGAATTCCTTTGCTGTTGCCTGCTTTGCCTGGCCTGGTGCCAAGTGAACAGGAATTAAGCTTTATTGAGGGCTTAGAATGTGCCAAGATCCACTCTAGGTACTTTGTGTACATCACCTCCACTAAATCCACACATAACCTTGGAGGTGACTACTGTTTCCCCATTCTCAAATAAAGGTAATAAGTTTCATAGAAGTTTAAAAAATGGCCAAGTTTTTTTTAAGATTTTATTTTTTATTTATTTGAGAGAGAGAGAGAGAAATAGCAAGAGAGAGCATGAGCAGTGGGGGAGAGGAAGAAGCAGACCCTCCCCCCGCGTCCCCCCACCCCAACTGAGACGGAGCCTGACATGTGGCTAGATTCCAGGACTCTGCGATCATGACCTGAGCTGAAGGCAGATGCTTAACCGACTGAGCCACCCAGGCGCCCCAGTGGCCAAGATCGTCTAAGTGGTAAGACGTAGACTAGGCTGTAAGCTAAAATCACCTCAAACCAAGGTCCAAATTCATCCATTATAGGGGACTGCTGCCGTAGTCAACATGAAGGACCCTAGCGGGGAAAGAGGACGCACCAAGTCAGTAGTACCAGAATGGATCCAGTCCTTGACAGAAGGATCAGAGCTTGAAGGATAAAGTCAGTATAAAGACTGAGAGAGGATGAAAACAATACATATTTTAAATTGCTGGAATTTAGCATTATATAAAGCAATCACCAAATCAGCCTCCGTTAAAGAAAAAAAAAAAAAAATGATTGGCAAGTGCCCGTTGAAAAGCTTCGGTGTTAGAGCTACATCAGAAAATGGAGAAAGGACTCCTGGTGACACAGGGGTTCCATGTACCCTCTGTCACTTGCCAAAATGTTCTGTACTATACATTTGGGAATTGGACAAACCTAGAAATTCATTAAACATCATCTTCTTGAATATGTCAGTAGGTTTTAATGGAACCACTATGGTACCCCAAAGCACAGCTATTCAAGATTCCAGGTCCCATCCATACGTTCCATTTTAAAGCATTGCTTTTTTTTTTTTTAATCCTATAGTACTGTATCCACATATCAGTGTGCCCAACCCAGATGTTTAATAGAATCTCCTCCAACCATAATTTTGAAACTTTGCTGTGGTGTTCCCCATCCTCCTGAACCTTCACTCATCTACCTATTCAAACAAAACTCTCAGAAAGGACTTTCTGTATGGAGCAAATACTTTATTAAGAATATCAGAATATACTTTGCCAACCCAGTAACTGAGCCAGACTCATACTGATTCTCTATTCCTTTTCCCCTCCCTCTTCATAGGTATGTTCCTGTGCCCATCTCAGAGAAGGAGTGACAATCTACTTGGAACTACTGCTTTGATCAGCTGTCACTAGATTCACAACTCCAGAACCTATCTCTCCACCCCTGGCACACACAGACAGAAAGTGAGTCTCCACTGAGCCAAGAGGTAACAGGCTGGTCTCCAAACCTGAAGATCTGGCTTCATAGCCAATAATTGCCACTCCTTTACTCCAACCTTGCCTTCTTAATGAATTCTATCCTATATATAGCCCATATATCTGAAGATGTAGAATACATACATACATGAAGCCTTTTTGGATCTGATTTGTATATCTATAATGTTCCTTCTCAATGTAAGGGGCAAAGATGCTCATAGCCCGGATCAGACAGTTATTGACATGGTCACTGGAGCCATGCCACTGCTCTGTGCAGAGTATAACACCACAGCCTGACTCTGTGCATCAGCATGGGGCAATTTGAGGGATACTCTCCATTAAGAGTCATATGGGATGTTAGTCATGATTGAGTTCAGCTTGGGATCGGGGATGGAGTATAGTGTATGTCTTTCGAGATGAATATTCTTAATAGATTACAAAGGGTGTGAGGTATTGGTAATTTTCTCTCTGCTTTTTTTACTGTTTTAGAATTTTAATCAACAATTAATTGAACAAATATTTGCACAGAGCTAATTTCAGTGAACTTATGGTTGATTAATGTAGACATGAATTCTGTTCTCATTGAACTTAATGGTCTAGTAGGGGAGAGATCATTGAACAAGTAGTTAGAAGTTCATTGGGTATTACCATCTGCTTCCTGAAAGCATCTGAAAAACCCAAGGCAGGTGCAAGTACAGATGGTCATTTCCCATCTACAGGGAAGGGGATTGCAGACACCCTGAATGACCCATAATAATATCTCAAAATCCATAAAGTCATGATGATCTATCCACATCATATCTGATATTCACACATTAGGAGAAAAGGACAATGAGTACGTAACTGTTTTGTGGATGCAGATCAATAGGCCTTACACAGTTTGATGTCAAATAACAAAGGAAGTTTATTGTCTCTCTCTCTCTAAAAGTTGAAAACCCTTAAAATCAGCACCAACCATAGTACCTAGCACATAGTAAGTGCTCATTAAATAATTGTTAAGCAAATCTATTGAAAGATTGCTATCTGCTCTCAAGTAATCAGGCTTTGGACTCATCATTCTTGCCAGCTCTATTACCTTGCCCTTCTTATGGTGGAAGCTAGGCTATAGGAGGGCAAACGTGATGAAGTGTTTGGAAGAGCCTCCCTCTCCTTCCTGCATTTAGATGCTGTTCCCCCCAGCAGAGACATGAAAGGAAATTGAACTGCTATGTAGATCCTTGGAGATCTCCATGATAACAATAGCAACTGGGAAGTGGGATAGAGAAATGCAAGGAGAACCTGAAGGCTGCAGCCTGTACATCCACATGAATCATCAAGATGAGGATCACAAGGACCATTTTATAGCAAATCTTCAGTTAATTTATTTAACCCTGTTGCCCATTATTACTACCCTTTTCTTGTTTAGGTCTTGTATCAATATGCTTGGCTAATTTTTTTTCTGCCCAGCTGCCAACCTTGGGCAGGAGAACATCTGGTGTATCCCCAAAGGGCATTAGCCCATTAAGAAAGGCAAATTGATTCTTAAAAATTTCATAAATCAGCAGTCAAATGAAAAATGTCATTTTAAATTGCAAACACAACCAAGCTGAATGTGTGGCTGCTATCGTGCACAATTGGAATTATTTATGATAGTTTAATATTTGTTGGGGGGACATTGTAATTTTAATTATGTGATACAAGGTGAAGTAATTATTTACTGGTGCTGACATGGAATTGCCAATAATTACTTAATATCTGTTGGAAATTATTCGACAGTTTTTAATTAGTGGTACATAGTAAAGTGATTGTTATTTTCCAGCGAATATAAAAATCCATCCATGAGAAAAACACCTGGGACTTACATTAGTAATTGTTCTAAAATACATTATTGATTTGTACACATTATCATACTGTGTTAGTACTTCTCAGTATTAGAGGGTTTCTTGCCTACATCAGCAAAAGAACAAAAAAGTAAGCAATGACTAACTCTCATAGTAGGCCATTAACTAAAGGAAAGGCATCCATTTGAACAAGTCCCATTTGCCTCATATACTCAGATTCTGGGATAAACAAATATGTTGCCATAGGGATACGTAAATGCTATTTGTCCACTGCATCTCTTCCTTTCAATTGTAAATTCCTTGAGGGCAGGAACTCGTCTTTTTATTTAAAGCTTACTGTGTCATGTCCTCCCTTACAGGATCACATTTACAGTAAATGTTCTATAAAAATGTGTGGATGAAGATGTGGAGCAGAGATAGTTGTTCATCTGTACAAAATTCCTTTTACTATTTTGTTGATATTCTTTTGCTCATCCTTGCAAACTACAAAGAAAAAAATGAAAAAATGATCTCACAGTCTTCTAATAAATGGTCTTAAGTCATTTACTTGGTGTAAAGATTACTCAGGAACACCATTACTTACTAAACACATTATTCTGAATCTTTTTTTATGTAAAAAGCATTTAATTAGAATTACATTATTAGAGCCTGTTAAGTATTTCCTTAGTTATTCATTAAACAATGAAGTTCTTTATCAAGAGAAAACAAAAGGAAGAAAGATATATCTATTTAATCATTTGCTAAATATTTTCGATGACTTGCTAAGGATCATTTCCAACTATTTGTAACTGTAAAAAATTCAACTCCTCCTACACTGACTTGTTAATGTCACCCTGTCTAAGAGGAAGGGAGACAGGGACTCATCCTCCCCATAAGACAAGGCACAATGCAGACAATGGGCCATGTATTCGGGGGTTGGGGGGGCGGCGAATATTACCAAGCCTTTCCTCCTGGGGTCCTAGCTAACTCCAGCTCCAAGCTCTCGCCTCACCCAATGATGCCAGTCATCCCACATCACTTACAAGCTCTTATGTCTCTCAGCCCCAAATGCACCCTCTATGTTCTGACTTGGGACGCAGAGGCTGTGATTCTACAAACTACATTTCTTCTGTGCCGGTTGGCTTTGTGTTAGGTTTCTCAGCAGGGTCATAAACAAAGGATGGAAGACAGAAAAGGGGAAGGGGACTTGCTCCTTCCTGTTGGCTTGCTCTTCCTGTCAGCACTGCTTCAGCAATGGCCCTTCACCCAGAAGAATAAGAAGTACTTATTTCCAAGAACAGCTGGTTCTGTTTCCAGCTTCTTTCCATGGTCCCCAACCCAGCTCATTTTTCCCTGTCATGGGAACCAGCATGGGAGTGACAATGCCCCCTCCCAGAGGATAACTACCAGCTCTGCCGGGTCCCTCCAACGTGCTCCTGAGATACAGAAGCAGCCAGGTGGCACCTCTCCTTGGAAGGCTGGCCCCAGCTCTGCAGGCCTTTTAAAATTTTTCCTACAGGTCTTAAAACTTCCAGTTTCTGACAATCCTAACTTCTTCTCCATGTTCTGCTAGCCCTGGCAGGGCTTCAGTCTTTTCTCCTGTCTTTTTCGTCTTCCCACACCTTGTTGCTCAATTCCCTATATTAGATGATCTCTGGTGAAATAATTAGTGTGGGTTATGTTTTCTTGCCCAGCACTGATTGTAGCACCTCTCTACACAAGTGCTGGCTCGTGACCTTGGCTCATGAAGTCCTCTCAGCCTGAAATACTTTTTCCCCTTCCTCACATGTGGAATGTCTGATCAACTCTCATGATGCACGTCAGGTATCACCTACTCCAAAAAAGTCACCCTTTCACACTAGGCTGTACATCCCCTCTCTAAATTCCCAGAGCACCCTGTGCATTCTTGTGACTGTGACCATTGTTTTATCACTGCAATATTTTTATGGCTCTGCATCACTGTCAGTTGCCCCCCACTCCGCGGCAGTGTCACAACGTGGGTCACTGCCCCTCCCACACCTCAGACCATACCCCGTGTACAGAAGAAATATCACAAGTGTCTGCTGTTTGCCCTGAACTAATGTGCACCAGCACCACACTGGCCTAAATGTGAACTGAACTCCTAAGAACATCTTAAGCCTCTGCACTGGTGGAACCATGTTTCTCATCTGGACAATACCGGATGGACATGTCTTTGCTGTATTCTGACAGAACAGTGTTTTTGCTATAAAAAAGAATCATAAAAAAGGAGGATAAAAGACAGCTTTGAGGTGACCTGGTATCATTTCTTCCAGTTATTTATTAAGCATTTGATTTTATACCAATAGTCTATCTAAAGAGAGTCCTAAAACACCACTATTCCTTTCTTTTTTTTTTTTTTAAAGATTTTATTTATTTGACAGAGAGAGACATAGCAAGAGAGGGAACACAAGCAGGGGGAGCGGGAGAGGGAGGAGCAGGCTTCCCGCCGAGCAGGGAGCCCAATGCGGGGCTCGATCCCAGGACCCTGGGATCGTGACCTGAGCCGAAGGCAGACGCTTAACGACTGAGCCACGCGGGTGCCCCCACTATTCCTTTCTTAAGTGATGCTAACAATGTATCTCATAACTATATCTAACACTTAGTGAGCATACACTATGAGTACCTGGACACTGCACTAGTTTATTAAATTCTAACAATGATCCTATGAGGAAGAAATTATCATCCTGTTTTGCACATGAATAAAACAGTGATGCTGAGAGTGTGGGACTAGGGTGAGGTGAGTGAGCAAAGTTTAAGGGGGTGACAAGAAACTCAATAATCAACACACCAATGTTATTATATTTTTAAAAAATCAAAATAAATAAAATAATTGACAAACAAATATGAAAATTTTAAATAAAGAGTCCAATATGGCGGCGCTGCTGACTGTTTCTGTCGTTTGCGCAAGGTGGCACATCCAGTAAGACATGGAGCTGAAATGCAAATTCAGGTTCCCTTAACTCCAAACCCTCAACTATCTACCACTTACTACATGGTCGGGGGACCATAACATGTATCTTTAGAAGGCATTACCAGCTCTAGCTTTCTGAGCTGAGTTTTTTATTTAATGTAGTGCCATCCAGGTAGGGGCTTTCAAAGAACACAAATCTTTTTCATGTATCATAGAGAACTTGATTTCTCTAAATTCTGTGCTAACTGTAGTTTTAGATGTCATGCATTCTAGGGCTAAAAGATGCAGTTTTGACAATATATGTACTACTTACTTATTCATGCATGAATTCATTCATTCATTTAGCTAATAGTCAACTAGTACCTACTTTGTAGTCAATCTATTGCCATTCCTTATTCAAGTACTTGTGGAATTCAGTAAATGGATTGGTTAAAAGGTAGCAAGGAGTGAAATTCTGTCTTCCTTAGGATAATTCCCAAGGAATAAAATAGTAAATTATGGATGAGACATAAAGACAGAATACTTGTGTCGTAGTTTATTGATTTATACCAGACATCATGAAGATCTAGTGACTTCTTTAGCTAATGGCTATTGCGAATGTATTACCTGAGATCTGTAACTCTGAGTATCACTAAGCTAAAGGATTATCCCTTTTCCTCTGTTCCCTTATTGTAAAGTGGTCCATAACAAAATAATGACTGGTTTGTACCTAAATGTCTGTGTGATTACCTACAGGGCAGATGCAGATATGTAGTGATCCTCCCAAGCCAGAGTTGCAAAAGAGACCCAGAATACTGGTGGTGGCAGCAGCGGGCTGCACATGCCATCATGCTTCACACCTATACCTCCTTCTTCCCTTTCTGACAGTCAGCATCCACTGGCCTGGAGAGTTCAGTGGTCTGAGGAGATTCCACCCAGCAAATATTTGTAGATGGTTATCCTGTCTGTCCCACAGTCACAACTCAGACAAATGATAAATATTGAGGTCTTTTAATCTTATCTCCCAAGTCAATCCCTCCAGCCTTCTAATCATTCTTATTGCTCTCTGGCAAGAACCTTCACATTTGTCTACCTCTCTGATACAGAAATGATGGAAAGCAGAACCCAACAGAGCAGCTGGTAGGTAAACCTTGACCTCAGCCCACGTTCTGATGCTCAGACCAATGCAAGGGCCACAAAACTGCATCTCTGCTCCAGGAATCTTCTGCCAGGATCTCTTTCTAGAGCACCAATTGTCATTAAAGAAAGAGTGGAAGCATGAAACATGATGTGTAAGGTTCACGTAAAACAGGGATTTAAACTAGTCTAAAAGAAGATTCTGCCCTGGGCTTGCAAAACACAGCCCTTTATAGAGTATTGTAAGGTGCTGTACAGCCTCAAATCAGACTGACCCAGGATGGAAAGAGAGGTGTTTTGGTTTTGATAAATTGTTTAATATCTTTGGCTACTCAGTTTTTAAATCTGAAAAATGGAGGTAATCCTTATTTCTTAGGTTGCTTCATGTTAAAAGAGATAACATAGCAAAGTATTAGGCACAGTATCTGGCATTCCTTTATTTAGCCATTAATCAATATACATTGAGTCCCTAGTGTGTGCCAGATATTAGGTGCTGGGGTTAGAGTCCAAAAAAAGACAGAGATAACCATTCATTTTATGAAGTTCATCACATTCTTAACATAGTATCATCATTATCATTAATAATACTATCTAAAGAAGTATTTGGCTGCTGCCAAACAGTGGAAGCATTACAATTATTACTAGTATGAAAACCATCCCACAAATACAGCAGGCTCCATATGAACCTCTCAGTCTATATTCATAGGTAGCTCTCAGTGCTCAGCAATTTTTGTGGTGGAGATGGAAAATGAAAGTACCGAAAAGTCCTTCTTAGCAAGTTGGCAATTCTCACTAAGGAGAGGTTCCAGGGCCTTCCTTTTAATGGGACTCCCTCCATTCAACTTCCAGATGTACATTTGTCTAACTGCACTCTGGGGAATCCAATCCAGGCTATTCTATTTTACAGTAGAGATAAATGCTAGTAAGAGAAATTAAGCAATTTAACAAAAGTAAATACGAATCTTTCTACAAGTGTGTACCTACTAAACAGATATTTGATGAGATCTGCAGAAAACAAACCATTTTTATAGCCTAATCTTTCTCCTTACATTTCAAATCAACTGCCGTAATGCTTACTCTTTTTAACTTGAAAAGAAAATAAAACCAATACCAATTTAAAGAGTAAGGGCCACAGAGCAGCGTGAAGATGGCATGTCCATTTGTCATGGATGTCTTATCTGCATCCTTTATGGCCTCAGATGTCATAAGAAGCAGCAAAGATGCTAATGACAGCTGGAGGTGGTGGTCAGAGAGAGGAAACTTTGTATAAAAAGTGGTGGTTAGGAGATCAAGTGAGGCTAGATTATTATCATGGGACTCAAACAACCAAGTGTACAGTTAGAATTTGGGCTTGAAATGATGCCAACTTAATCCAATGGGGCAGAGCTGGTGACCCACCATCAGAAATAAGCCAGGGCCAAAAAAAAAACCAGGGCCTAGAGGATCAGAAATCCAAGAGAACATACTGTGATCAGAGAATCTGTAGGCAGAGGGGCAGACCTCAAGACCAGGACTTGAACTCATATGAGGACACAAAGTAGTTGCATTACCCTCCATGACATTCTTCTCTGTTTGTTGATTTATTTTTTTGTTTGTTTATTTGTTTGCTTTTTGCTGGGATGCTGAGTATGGTTAAACCCTTTCCACTGCATTAAAATGTCATTTTTTTTTCTAAAAGGATTTGAATGTTATTTATAACAGAAAGGATCAAGGTAAGGGGATTAGTCATGCCCCAAATACAGACAGCTGGGTCCCTTTTCTTCCCATAACAACTATTAGGTACCAATAATAAATAGCCTATTAGGTGCCAGGCACTGGTTCTACATACATTAACTTTAAGATTTATGACAAACAGCCCTTGAGATAGAACAATGTCTGTCTCAAATAGAGATGTTTGAAACAGAAAATAGAGAAAATAGAGAAACACCAATGTGTTTCTATTTTCAAATGAGTAACCTGAGGCTCGGTGAGATTAAATAACTTGCCTCAAATAACACAACCAATTAAACATGGATCTCCACTTCAATCTCTGGCTCCAAACTCATATTTGGCAATGTTTCACCTTCTAAAGTTCTCTTCACTTAATACTTGACTCATGCAGTTACTCACTGATGCATTCATTCCTTCACTCATCCAACACATATTTCTCAAGTGCAGTACACCTTCTGCATTCAATGCTGTATATAGAATTCAGGTTGTCTTTGCAAAAGTCATCTAGGCTGTTGGAAGTCCGGGTAATGGTCACTCTTCAAGGGGTGGGTAATGACTGCAAAATAGTGTCAGATGGATTCATATATGTTGCAATGTTGTGTCGCTTGACCTTGATGCTATTTACAATACATGTGTTCAGTTTGGGAAATTTATGAAGTTGTTTGCTTATGGTATGTAGACTTTTCTGTGTGTACATATCTATGTAGGTATATGCACACATACACACAAATGACACTTACTAGAAGTATAAACACACCCACATACAAGTAAATAAGGGGAAAAGATACTGTCCTTGGCTTTAGAAGATTCATATCATACTGAATAAAATATAATAGCTCTTCCTTTTCCAGAATAACTGAAAGTACTCTCTTCATATTGATGTTGGGCATTGTTTACATTTTTATATACTTTCCTACTACTTTGCTCTGTGACATTATTATATACCTACAAAGTGAATAAGATGAAGGTCGCCTTGATTTCCTCTTCCTTGTTAAAATAGTTGTGCAAAAATCATTGGACTTGGGAGAGAAAGCCTTGGTTTTATTGTTGTTCTTTACCAATTTGTAAATTTAGGCATTGCACTAAACACTTTGAACCTGTTTTCACACAGTAACACCCACAACACAGGGTGATTTCAAGGATCAAATGTGATTGGTAAACTTAAAAGAGCTACTACTAATTAGCAGTTGTTGCTGCTGCTTCTGCTGCTTGAATTCTGGGTTTAATAGAGATGGCTCCAAAGAGATTTCTGAACGATTAAAACAAACTTGGTAAAATGGTGACCTGAATGCTCTTTTTCTAGCTTTATTTCTGACTTTCATCTGCTTCTCTCAAGCCACATGTCTGAGACCAAAGAGCAGTCTGAATCAAGCAACTCTGTTGGAATTACTATAAAGAAAATTTCTGTAGGACTTGCTTTCCCATCCTATAAGCTGAAAAAGAACTAGAAATTACCTTCAGAGAATCTTCATCCAAATCAGAAAGTGGTGGACCTTGGGACAAGCCTATCTCACAGCAGTCTGTGCGATCCTAGATGAGAGATCAATTTCTCAACATCTGCCTGGTTTGAATGGCCTAGTTCTCCCAGCACCTCAAGAAGCCTAGAAGGAGCTAAACAGATAGGCTGAGTCTGCCTTGCTCCTGAGGCCAAGAAGGTAACAGGAAGTAGGATGTGGAGGGAGGGCTTCACTATTTCTATTCCACTGATCCCCAGCAGGAGAGACCACTTCACTTTCCACTACCTATCTAGTAATTTCTCAATGTGACCAGAATCCCAATTTATTGACAAATAAAAATATGTATTTGAGGGGGACAAGCAGTTAGAGAATCAGAGTCTGTCAAAACAAAGCAAGCACATACTCAACAAAATACAACCTTCGAGGATGACAAAACAAATTATAAAAATATATATATATATATATAACATATATATATGTAGAGCAAGAGAGAGAGAGAGATTCAAATGCAGCACATAAGTATTTCTGCAATAAAAACATTTGCATAATTAATCAACCCAAAAATTCTATAGTTGAATGGAAAGAGAAAACGCCAACTGTTGAGACCCAAATTAGTTGCCTGGAATGTCAGGGGCAAAGTATTAGCTTAAAGCACATATTAAAAGGATAAAGAGATGATAATCATTAGAGTAAACAGAGGAGTTTAATATATAAATAAACAATTGTTTAATATAGGGGAAACAACTTAGAAGAGAGATGCACAATCTGAGCAAATAACAGAAGAAAATTTGGGGGAACAGAGGATAGACCTGAGTCTGAATATTAAATGGGTTTCTTCTGTTCCAGGCTAGATTGATAAGTAAAATACACACCTCAGCGTATTGTAATAAAACTCCAGAATTCTATATAAATACATAATCTTATAAACGCCTACATAGAAAGAACAAGTGGTTTACAGAAGTAAAAGAATCAGGCTGGCGTTGAACTCATCAGCAACCTAGGAAGCTGGAAGACAATGACATAACATCCCAGATGACTGAGAGAAATGACTGCAGTATTTGAATCCTATGCTCAGTCAGGATTTCATTCACCTGTCAGAGCAAAAGAAAGATATGGAGACTAGGCAATAATTCAGAAACAACTTCATGCATATAGCCCATCTGAAGGAAATACTCAAGAACAACTCAGAGCAAAGAAGGGATGAGGCAGAACAGAGGCTGCAAGGTGGGGAGGACAAGAGAAGGAAAACAGAGATGAAAAATGAGCACTTGCCTGTGTTTCTCCCAAAGTGGATAAGGAGAGCTTGCCCAAGAACATATTTAAAACACACCCTTGTAAAGGAAGGCATGCACTTAAAAAGAAATGATAAAAATTGTCCCGAATGCTGCATCAAAACCTAGAACTTCTGGGGTAGGGGGAGAAAGTGGAAGAAGTAAGCCTAAAAATATCAAAGATTTGATGTGAAGTAATGGGGAGGAGGAAGAAAAGCTTTCCATTTCTAACTGGGGAGGGTTCAAAGATTGGAATTGGTAGAAAAACAGAGAATTTTTGTAGATGAAAGTCAATCTTAATGGGGAGATTATACAGTTGACCCTTGAACAACACAGGTTTGAACTGCTTGGGTCCACTTACGGATGGATATTTTTTACAGTACAGCACTGTGAATTTATTTTCTTTCCCTTAGACTTTCTTAATAAAATTTTCTTTTCTCTAGCTTACTTTGTTGTAAGAATACAGGATAGTATACATATAGCTTGTGTGTTAATCAACTATTAGGTTTATCAACTATTTAGGTTATCAGTAAGGCTTCTGGTCAACAGTCATTAAGTTTTTGGGGAGTCATAATTTATATGTTGGGATCCCTAACCCTTGTGTTGTTCAAGGGTCAACTGTATTTTACACTGTTTTCAAATAATAGGGGAAATATGTCAAATAATAGGGAAAAGTATGTCTGATTGTGTCAGCAGAAAAGACTATAAGCATTAATAATATAGAATAGAATCTCTAAAAAAAAAGAAACAAAGTGGGGAACCATAAAATGAAAAGTGATTAAGATGTAATAGATATCATTCTGTACATACTATACAATATACAGTCAATTATATAAAATAAAATCATCCAAAACCCCCACAAAACTATCCAAATTCAAGAACTTGATAAAAATAGTTATAATAGGGGGCACCTGGGTGGCTCAGCTGGTTAAGCATCTGCCTTTGGCTCAGGTCATGATCCCAGGGTCCTGGAACCAAGCCCCACATTGGGCTCCTTGTTCAGCAGAGAGCCTGCTTCTCCCTCTCCTTCTGCCTGCTGCTGCCCCTGCTCATAAGCTCTCTCCCTCTGTCAAATGAATAAATAAATATCTTTTTAAAAAATAGTTATAATAAGAAACAGTATTGCAACTTTCTTAGAATCTGGCATCTTTAGTGGACAAAAAACAATGATAAGAAGATAGAAGAACTTAAGAATACAGTCAATAAAACTGGCATCAGATCTAACCTTTTATTATTATATGCTATATTTAGATAGTATTAATTTATGTATATACAAGGGATACTTTAAATTTTTTTCTTTCCCTGGAGTACAAAGAAACAAATAAATTTTAAAAATTAAAGATTTTATAGGCAATGTTTTCTGACCAAAATTCCTTAAATTAAAAATAAATAATAAATGCATGTTGCAAAATATTTACTTAGAAAATAAGAAATATATCCCAGATCATTTTGGGGTCAGAAAAGGGAATTAGAAGTTATCAAAGAAGAAACTTAAATTAAAATACTTCATATCAAGTCTACAGAACACGAGGAAAAATTTGTTATACCCTTAATTGTCTTTATTACTAATTAAGGTGATGAAAAATGGACAAACTAAATACTCATCTTAAGAAATTAGAGAAAGAACAACAAAACAACAGACAAACCTAGAAAGACAGGTTTAACACGGAGACAATCAAGAATTAATTAAAATCAAACAAACAAATACAAAAGGGAAGGGAAAAATTCCAAAACCCAGTTCATTGAAGAGTCTTTTGTGAGCCTGATTAAGAAGAAAACAGAAGGGCGCCTGGGTGGCTCAGTTGGTTAAGCGACTGCCTTCGGCTCAGGTCATGATCCTGGAGTCCCGGGATCGAGTCCCGCATCGGGCTCCCTGCTCAGCAGGGAGTCTTCTTCTCCCTCTGACCCTCCCCCTCTCATGTACTCTCTCTCTCTCTCATTCTCACTCTCTCAAAATAAATGATAAATAAATCTTTTTTTAAAAAAGAAGAAAACAGAAAACAAACACAGATACAATTAGGAGAGAAGATAAGAAGAAAAGAGAAAAACAAACACTGACTCTATACAGATTAAAATATTTTAAGAACTACTACCTGAAACTCAATGGCAACAGCAAAATGCAAATTTACAAAAATTTATCTTAGAAGTAGAAACTCCAGAGGGACCTGGGTGGCTTGCCCAGTTAAGTGTCTCATTCTTGATTTCGGCTCAGATCATGATCTCAGAGTCCTGGGATCGAGCCGCACATTGGGCTCTGCGCTCATCATGGAGTCTGCTTGTCCCTCTCCCTCTGCTCCTCCCTGCTTTCTCTCTCTTTCATATAAGTAAATAAATATAATCTTAAAAAAAATAGTAGAAACCTTAGACAAATCAAACATCTGTCCTATCTATCTATCTATCTATCTATCTGTCTATCTATCTAAGAAAGAGAGAGAGAGTGAGCAGGTGGGGGGAGGGCCAGAGGGAGAGAATCTTAAGCAGATTCCATGCCCAGCATGTACCCCCATGACCTGAGCTGAAATCAAGAGTTGGATCATAAAATGATTGAGCCATCCAGGTGCCCCATATCTGCTGTTATTTTTTTTTAAGATTTTATTTATTTGACAGAGAGACACAGTGAGAGAGGGGACACAAGCAGGGGGAGAGGGAGAGGGAGAAGCAGGCTTCCCACAGAGCAGGGAGCCTGATGCGGGGCTCAATCCCAGGACCCTGGGATCATGACCTGAGCCGAGGGCAGACGCTTAACGAATGAGCCACCCAGGCACCCCCCATATCTGCTGTTTTTAATAGGAATTTGGACCAGATTTGTTCACAGTTGAGGTTTAACTAACCTTTAAATTCTGATGATATTTGAAATATCCTGAGCCATAGAAAAAATAAAGCTTTCAAATTTGTTTTATAAATCCAGTATTACATGAACAGGAAGACCTAATCAAATACTATAAATCAATTTCATTCTTATATATCAACACAAATATCTCATTAAAATGTTAATTTCAGAATTGAGCAATTAACTATAAGAACGGATTGCTTTATTCCAGGTGTGGGGGAACTCTATGTAAAACTGAAATAGTATCTCCTGGGTGGCTCAGTTAGTTAAACTCCTACTCTTGATTTCAGCTCAGGTCATGATCTCAGGGTTGTGTGACTGAGCCCTGCATTGAGCCCCGTGACTGGCTCTGGTCTAGGTGTGAAGCCTGTTTAAGATTCTTTCTCTCCCTCTTCCTCTACCCTCCCCCCCAAAAATAAAAATAAAATATAAAGTCATCTTTAAAACTGAAATAGAATCAAGAGATTACCATAAATAAGAATTGGTTGGGAGCTATTTCAATTCAGGATATTTAAAAATAATCTCTCTGCCTTAACAAGTATGGATTCTGTGATAATCAGAGATTTGGTTTTAGCTATCAAATACAAAGACAATAAAGTACAGGTTTAGTAATGTTATTGTTCACAGAATGACATATATATGGATGTTTACAGAAATCCAGAGTTTATATAATTCTGTTTATATAATTCCTTCTCATTAAAAAGAACACATAGGGGTACCTGGAATGGCTCAGTGGGTTAAGCATCTGACTCTGGATTTTGGCTCGGGTCATGAGCTCAGGGATGTGAGATCGAACCCTTTGTGGGGTTCTGCACTTGGCGGGGGTGGTCTGCTTGGGATTCCCTCTCTCCTCTGCCCCTCCTCTCCCTACCCCAGTGCTCTCTCTCTCTTTCTCATAAACAAATAAATCTTTAAAAAATAAAAATAACACATAACAAAGTTCAGTCTATTGGCAGTATGCGTTAAACTCGCCTTTAACTCAATGGACAGGAATAGCGTATGGCCAACAGACTGTACTCTATGAATGTCTCTTCAGTCTTGTATCTGAACTCTATCGCTAATGAGTGTTGATGATGAAATAACCTCCTGCAGGTGCAATCTCTAATTTAAATGTTATCAATTGGAACTGGCCCTTTAAATATTATCTAGTTCTCTTTTCATATTTAAATAACATAAGTCTAAAAAAATCAATCTTGTCTTTGCATGTTTTACTTGTTTTGTTAAAAATTCCCTACAGTGCTTATTACTATTTCTTGATCTTGTTGGTATCTTGGGGGGTCCTCAGTCATCATCTAAGATATATAAATATGCTGAATAAAATGGCTAACTTCCTCCAGTCGCTTTTTGATTGTAGCCATGTTTACTCTCAAGAAGAATCTGAACCTGAATGTCTCAGCATCACTTTTACAAAAATTGCAAATGCTACATTTGCAAGACATTCATGAGCACAAATATGTTAAAACATATGCAACCCCAATGCACAGGTGAAGTTTTCAACTGACCTTATAGCTTACTCATCTTGGCAAGTGCATCAGGATGCAGTGTGTCTAAAAGATAGGTAGTCCCCAATGTTAACACTGAGTTCCTTTGATGGACAAGGAGGTCAGCTGTAAGACTTGTCTTAAAATTTTTCAAGCTAAAGCCATTTTATCCACGTTGTGTAAAACTTAGAGGTCTTAACCAAACATGTGTTTAAGTAGTTTAGGAGACAGAAAGCTCTTCCCTGAAGAAAATGCTGGCTTTACCTGAAAGAAATCCTGCTGTCCCCACCTGTTCTAAAGTGCAATAGCCTTCTGTCTGTCTCCTCAGCTTTCACAGCAGAATGACATCTTCCTTCCCATCTGGTGTGGAAAGCATATGGACATCACAGCAACATAGGATGCCCGCACTACAGGTACTTGTTAGAGGATTCAGTCATTCGTTGTCTGATCCCTGGCCTCAACCAGAGGCTCTCCTAATATAGTTGAAATTTACAGAAAACTGTTTAATAAGCATATGAACTACTTTTTTTCCTTTAATTTTCTCCTATGCTACTACCACTGTATTAAGTTGGATGATCAGAAAGCAATGCCTTAACCTTGTGTCCCAAATTGACCATCTTTATCAGGTGTTCATCTTAGTACCACCTCCTCTGCCTTCTTGGGCACGAGGACAGTGTCTTTTTGCAGAGTTGCTGACTTTTTAAAAATTCTCTTGATAATACCATTTACCTCATTACCAAAATTTCATTGTCCCCATAATAAATTCTGTCTTGAGTTCCGCTCCAGGAACACATTTTCTATCAGAAAATCAGCATCCTTTCTTTCAGTGGAAAAGGATAATTAAGTAATACGACATAACTTCTTTGTTAGCCTTAGTTGCCAAAGGCTCAATTGTAAAATTAGCTTTCCTGGGTATCTGGATGAATCAACTGTCTCATTTTTGAGCCTATTTCTGGTCTGTTTTTATCTCCCTCTCATTTCACACTATGTTTCACTTGTTAAAATTCATATAATCTTGGTTTTTCTTCTTATCTAGCATTAGGCTCATCCCATTTCAGGTGCTCTCAGTCTCTAAGTGGTTGGCTTGCCTGTATCCCACCTGTCACTGCCCACACTCTTATATAACAAGATGAGAAGACTGCTCAGATCAGGTTCAGCAGGCAATTGAAGAAAATTGTAAATCTTGATTCCAATGCAAAGACTGATCATCTGCAGTTTTTGTTTTTGTTTTTAATGATGAATTCATTATGTCTTTGGATAAAGAAAATCTACTATGTATATATATAGTAAGGAAGAGTTAAAGGACTAGTTTTTGGAGGTCCTGATTATATTTTGTAGAGCTGACCAAGTTGCTTGCAGAGTACTTATACAAGGTTACTGCATATGCAATAAAGTGGGAAAAATAATCTTTTAATAGTTCATTTTAATGAAAATATTAATAAATGAATTTGAAGAGAGAATTTGGAAAATACAGAAAGACCAAAAAGAGAAATTTTAAACCATTTGTAAACTCACTTTTAAATCAACTTTAATTAGATACATTTTGCATATGATAAGATGGAACCATTTAAAGTGCACAGTTCGATGAGTTTTGACAATTACATGCACTCATGTAACTACCACCACAGTCAAGCTTTGGAACATTTCTACAACCTCCCCAAATTAGCTCGTATCCTTTTCCAGTGTATGTCACCAACTCTTTCTCACTCTCCCTCTGACCCTGATGCCAAGCAACTCAGCTTTCCTTTTTCTCATTATAGCTTGGTTTTGCCCATTCTAAAACTTCATATGATTTGAATTATATAGTGCGTTGTCTTTTATGTCTAGCTCTTTTGGTTTGGGATAATGTTTTTTAGGATCCATACCTTCTGTTTGATGTATCAGTGTTTTCTTGCCATTACTCAATGGAATTCCAACTTGTGGCTATAATACAACTTTTATCCATTCACTTTCTGATGGATACTTAGATTATTGCCAGTTTGGGACTATTATGAATAAAGCTGCTCTGAACTTTTGTGTGCAAGTCTTTGTGTGGACACATATCTATTTATCTTTAGGTAAATGCTTAGAGATTGGTAGGGCATATATTAAATATTTGTTTAATTTATGAGAAACTATCAAATTGTTTTCTGAAGTGACTATACAATTTTACATTCTTACTGTCAATATACAAGAGTCCAACATATTCAAATATCATCATTAACATGTTATTTTTCAATCCATTAAAATTACATCCTTTCTAGAAGGTGGAAAGTGGTACTCACTGTGATTTTAATTTGCATTTGCTTGATGACTTGCTTGGTGTTTAATATCTTTACATGGGACTTTTCATTGGCATTTCATAAATCTTCTTTTGTGAAGGGTTTGTTTAAACATTTTGCCACTTAAATAAATTGAGTTATTTGACCTCTTACTATTGAGGTGTAAGATTGGTTTATAGATTATGGATACAAGTCATTTGTTATATACATGCATGAAGAATATTTTTTTCTAATTTGTGGTTTGCCTTGCCATTGTCTTAAAAGAGTAAAATATTTCAATTTGATGAAGTTCAATTTAATAATTTTTCCCTTTTGACTTGTACTTTCTGTTCCAGATCTAGGGAATATTTATGCATCCCAAGGTCACAAATATTTCCTCCTATTTTTTCCTAGAAATGTTATAGTTTCTGCTCTTACATTTAGATTTATGATTCATTTTGAGTTAAGTTTTGTGCATGACATAAGGTATGAATGGATTTTTTTCCATTTGGATACCTAGTTTATTTAGTACCATACATTGAAAAGGCATCCTCTTCCCCCACTTAATTTCCATGATATCTTTGTTGAAAATCAACTGATTTTCATGGAAATGCAAATCAAAAGCACAATGAGATATTGCCTCACACCCATCAGAATGGTTGTTATAAAAAACAAGAGATAATACATGCTAGTGAGGATGTGGAGAAAAGGGAACCCTTGTGCAATCTTGACGTTGGTACAGCCACTATGGAAAATGGAGGTTCCTCAAAAACTTAAAAATATAACTATCATATGATGCAGTAATCCCACTTTTCAGTATCTATCCAAAGGAGAGATGAAATCACTGACTTGAATAAATACCTGCACTTCCATATTCATTGTAACATTACTCACAACAGCCAAGACATAGAAATAATCTGGGGTGCCTGAGTGGCTCAGTCAGTTAAGCGTCTGCCTTCAGCTCAGGTCATGTTCCTGGGGTCCTGGGATTGAGCCCCACATCGGGTTCTCTGCTCGGTGGGGAGTCTGCTTCTCTCTCTCCTTCTACCCCTCCCCTGATTCATGCTCTCTCTCTCTTTCTCTCTCAAATAAATAAATAAAATCTTCAAAAAATAAAAAAAAGACATAGAAATAATCTACGTGTTCATCCATGGATAAAGAATATGTAGTATATATACACAATGGAATATTATTCAGCCCTAAGAAAGAAGGAAATCCCCCAATATGCTAAGTAAAATAAGCCAGCCAGACAGAGGAAGACCATGCTCTTACCTATGTGTGGACTCTGAAAACATTGAGCACATAGAAATAGAAAATAGAATAATGGTTGCCATGAACTGAGGGGTGGGGGAAATGGGGAGATGCTGGTCAAAGAGTACAAACTCTCACTAATAAGATGAGTAAGTTTTGGGGATCTAATGTACAGCATTGTGACTACAGTTATCAATACTCTAATGCATACTTAAAAGTTGCTGTAAGAATAGAGCTTTAGTGGTCTCAACACCACCACAACAAAATGGAAATTATGTGAGGTGAAGAATGTATTAATTAACTTTATTGTGGCAAATATTTTGCAATATATACATGTACCAAATCATCACATTGTACATTTCAATAAACCTGGAAAACTTATTCTTAAATATTTCATGTTTTTTGATGCCACTATAAATGGAATTTTTTAATTGAATTTTCTAATTCATTTCTCATTCATTGCTAATGTACAAAAATAAACTTGGTTTCTTTTCTTTTTTAAAAGATTTTACTTATTTATTTGCCAGAGAGAGAAAGAGAGTGAGAGTGAGAGTGAGAGTGAGAGACAGACTGCACAAGCAGGGGGAGCAGCAGAGGCAGAAGGAGAAGCAGGCTCCCCGCTGAGCAAGGAGCCCAATGCGGGGCTCCATCCCAGGACCCTGAGATCATGACCTGAGCCAAAGGCAGACGCTTAACCTCCTGTGCCACCCAGGTGTCCCTAAACTTGTTTTCTATACATTGATCTTGTATCATACAACTTTGCTAATTTCACATTAGCACTAGTGTTTTTTGTGGATTCCTTCATATTTTCTAAGTGCATAATCATGTCAACTGTGAATTTGGACAATTGACACCTTTCTTTCTAATCTGTATAAATTGTATTCTTTTTCTTCACTAGGTAGGACCTTCAGCTCAAAACAAATAGTAGTGAGAGCAGACATTCTTTCCTTGTTCTCAATTTTATGGGATAACAGTATTCTTTCCCCGCTATGATGATAGCTATCAGTTTTCTGTGGATACCCATTGTCAATTTGAGAAAGTTACCTTCTTGACTTAGTTTGCTGAGAGCTTTCATCATGAATAGATGTTGAATTTTATCAAATGCTTTTTCTGCATCTATTTATTTTGTTTTTATGAGGAGTTATTCTAATTTTCAAATGTTAAACCAACCTTGCATTCCTAGGTAGTATTAAAATCCACTGGTCATAATAAATTAATATTTTCATTTCTGGGTTCAATTTCCTAATATGTTGTCAAGGACTTTTGTGTCTATATGTGATTTGGGTTTATAGGTTTCTTTTTATCTTGTAATTTCTTTACTTCTGTTATCAGTATAATGTTGACCTTATAAAAATTTTTACTTCTCTATTTCCTGAAATTCTTTCTATAGGTTTGGTATCATTTCTTCTTTAATTATTTAGTGTAATTAACCAGTGAAGCCATGTAAGCCTTGAGTTTTCTCTGTGGGAAATGGAACTATGCATTTAATTTCTTTATATATTCAGGGCTATTCAGATTTTCTACTTATTCTTTTTTCTTCAGACTTATGTATTTATTTGAAAGTAAGAGAGAGAGAGAGCAAGCAAGGGAGCAGGGGGAGGGGCAGAGGGAGAGGGAGAGATAGAATCCCAAGCAGACTCCCTGCTGAGTGCAGAGCCTGACTCGGGGCTTGATCTCATGACCCTGAGATCATGACCTGAGCAGGAATCAATAGTATCAGTAACCTGCTGAGCCACCCAGGCACCGCAGATTTTCTGCTTATCCTTGTGACAGTTTTGGTAATTTTTGTTTTTTTCAAGGAGTTTTTCCATTTCATCTAAGCTGTTGAATTTATTGGCATAGTTTTTATTATAAACACTTACTATCCATTTGGTATCCGTAGGAGCTGTAGTAATATACCTTCTTTCATCTTTCTTTTGGTTATTGTCTTCTTTATATTATATGGATCAGTCTTCTCATAAATAAAAATCTCTTAAAAACAAATAGTCAATTTTCTTGATCCTTAAAGAACAAGCTTTTGGTTTCATTTATTTTCTGTATTGTTTTCCATCTGCTCTCTACACTGAATGCCACACATTTGCAATAAGATCTCTCCAATCTGGTCAGAACTCAAATTATTTCTTAGCTCTTTCTGAGTTCTAGGAATTATCCAACTTATAAATCCCTTCTAGCTCTTTTCCTGGCTTCACCCATGTTCACTCTATGCATGTGCCTCTTAGTATTCACCAGTGAAGTCATGCAGACTCCCGTGTTGATTTCCACAGCTCTTTTTCTCCATGTCCTCCCCCCATCTCCTCAATGCACTGAGCACTGATCTCTATGTCTTAAACTCAATAAGAGTGATGTGCTTCCCATTGCATATTTTTTCCTGCTTTGTCAAAGATTATTTGACCACAGAGTTGAGGGTCCATATGTGGGCTCTCTATTCTGTTCCATTGGTCTATAAAAAAGACAATCTCTTCAATAAATGGTGCTGAGAAAATTGGACAGCCACATACAGAAGAATGAAACTCAACCATTCTCTAACACCATACACAAAGATAAACTCAAAATGGATGACAGACCTCAATGTGAGACAGGAATCCATCAAAATCCTAGAAGAGAATATAGGCAGTAACCTCTTTGACATTGGCCACAGCAACATCTTTCAAGATACATTTCCAAAGGCTAGAGAAACAAAAGCAAAAACAAACTTTTGGGACTTCATCAAGGTAAAAAGCTTCTGCACAGCAAAGGAAACAGTCAACAAAACAAAGAGGCACCCCACAGAATCGGAGAAGATATTTGCAAATGACACTACAGATAAAGGGCTGGTATCCAAGATCTATAAAGAACTTCTCAAACTCAACACTCAAAAAACAAATAATCAAGTCAAAAAATGGGCAGAAAACATGAACAGACACTTCTCCAAAGAAGACATACAAATGACTAACAAACACATGAAAAAAATGTTCAACATCTTTAGCCATCAGGGAAATTAAAATCAAAACCACACTGAGATACCAACTTACACCAGTTAGAATGGCAAAAATAGACAAGGCAAGAAACAACACATGTTGGAGAGGTTGTGGAGAAAGGGGACCCCTCTTACATTGCTGGTGGGAATGCAAATTGGTACATCCACTTTGGAAAACAGTGTGGAGGTGCCTCAGAAAATTAAAAATAGAGCTATCCTATGACCCAGCAATTGCACTACTGGGTATTTACCCCAAAGATACAGATGTAGTGAAAAGAAGGGCGATATGCACTCCAATGTTCATAGCAGCAATGTCCACAATAGCCAAACTGTGGAAAGAGACAAGATGCCCTTCAACAGATGAATGGATAAAGAAGATGTGGTCCATATATACAATGGAATATTACTCAGCCATCAGAAAGGATGAATACCTAACTTTTACATCAACATGGATGGGACTGGAGGAGATTATGCTAAGTGAAATAAGTCAAGCAGAGAAAGTCAATTATCATATGGTTTCACTTATTTGTGGAACATGAGGAACAGCATGGAGGACATTAGGAGTAGGAAGGGAAAAATAAACGGGGGAGAAGTTGGAGGGAGAGATGAACCATGACAGACTATGGACTCTGAGAAACAAACTGAGGGTTTTAGAGGGGATGGGGGTGGGACAATGGGTTAGGCTGGTGATGGGTATTAAGGAGGGCATGTACTGCATGAAGCACTGGATGTTATACGAAAACAATGAATCATGGATCACTATATTAAAAATTAATGATGTATTATATGATGACTAACATAACATAATAAAATAAAATTAAAAAAAAAACGATGTGCTTCCAGAAAGTGCTTCTAGGCTCAAAGCTGAATGGATCGTAGAGTTTACCTCATCTGTTTTCATTTATTCAGTGATCATAGTCTTCAGTGATTGTTGTCCAGTGTCTTAAAAACATTGATTCATATATTATGTTCCATTTTCTAGTTTTTACAGCAGGAGAAAATTCTGATACCAATTAATCTTTCATAGCCAGAAGCAATACTCTAGCAGCCTTACTATTAGCTTCTTGATGTTTGTTTCTTGTAATATTTTATTAATTAATTCAACAGAACCTTATTAAGCATTTGTTATGTTGCCAAGCATTTAAAATTATAAATTAACATATAATATAACATATTTAGATTGGGTTCATATATCATTGTGTTCTTTTTTTCATTTATCTCAACTGGTATTTACTAAATGTGCTATTTCTTCAAATTAAAATATTTATGCAGCTTAGGAAATGATTAGGTTTTGTATGTATGTTGTTCTCAATTGGTATGGTATATTCTTACAGGACACAAATTCTCCTTAGGTAAAAATTACTCTCTGTGCTTTAATTCATTTCTTTGTTCTTCATCTTTTAATTTTGGAATGAAAAAAACATTCCCAAATGTGATCTCTGCATCACTGATTAAATTTTAGATTGCTATTTCTGTCTTATACTCCTTCTCTTGAATTTTACTTTCCTTAAATATTTCTTGATATAATGGAACTCTCTTTTTAACTCAATCTGCTGTTACATCATCTTCTATTTTATTGCTTTTTCCATAGAGCTAATGAATTCTTTTTTTACCTTTATGGAAATTATATATAAGATACTCTCCAAAGTTGTTTTCTGTTTCCTGTAGTGTAAGTTTTTTTAAATTGCATTTCCTCCCTTAATCTTGGGTATAATCATATTCATCTTGTAAGTACAACAAAGACTCTACCAAATCTTTTCACAAGTCTCTTATGGTTATTACCTCACTTTTTGTATTTATCCATGAAGGAGAAGGTATATGAAAATTGATGGAGAGGTGGATTTTCCTCCTGGCCAGCATCACTTTCCACCTAGGAGCAGTCAGAATCCTATCAGAATCTACAAGGCTGCTGGGTGTGCTTAGCTCATTCTAAAACTTTTAATATTGGAGATATATATATATATCCATTCTCAACAGATTTTGTTTGTATACCTTAGAATATATATATTATATATTTATATATATATTCTATATATATTTTTCTAAGTATTATTTTAATAAGATGGAAGAGGGAAAAATCAAGAGCTGGTAGAAATCTTGATTCCAATGTCTTAAAAACTTTAGAGGAAAACATTGAACAGAAATCATTCATTCACTCATAACTTCAGATACACCCTACAAGTCCCTGACATGCAAAGTAATGACCCTGCCCTTTCTAGTGACTTAGAAGTGATCTAGACTTTTCTAAGGTCCTATCCTTAGATAGGTCCTATCATATCCACTTCCTACTAAACATCTTTAGCTCAGTCCCATAGGCATCTCAAACTCAGTCTTTCCAAAATAAAACTCATTTCTCCTGTATCTACCACATTTTAAAATGACCACTTCATCCACATAATTGTATTAACCAGACACTTGAGGTTCATTTTAAACAACTCAGTGTCCCCAGTCTGTTGTTCAAATTCTAGATACTCTGTCTCCTTAAAATCTGTTTTATTTGTCTACTCCTTTCTGTATTCACTGTCCCTGCTTTGTTCTCCTGCCTGGAGTGTTAGAATAATGTTCTAACTGGTTCCTCTGCTTTATGCCACATTTCATCATCCTTCCCATTGCTAATTTTTTTTCTAAAAGATAGGTCTGATTGTGTTACTAGCCACATTAAAATATTTCAAAATCTTCCCTTTATCTAAAAGATCGTGTCCAGACTCGTCAGCATCAAGAGGCTCTAAACCAGGAAAGTAGCTCTGAATCACCTGAGAATGTGGTTAAAACACAGATTCTGATTTGGTAGACGTAGGTGGGTCTTGAGATTCTGCACTTATAGCAAGTTTCTGGTTGCTACTTAGCCTGCCACCCCATAGGATCACTTTTGGTAGCACGTCTGTAAGATGTCTTTCTGTTCAGACTTCTCTGTAGACTCATCTTCATTTCTCTGTCCTCCACTGCAGCCCTATCCTTTTCACTTACTTAGCTCTTTAAAGTGCCTAGAAAAATATCTCTGTGTGATTAGTCATAGACCTTTCCTGTTCAGAATCCTCTTCTCTCCCATTTCCACGTGAAGAACATCTATTCCTCTTTAACACTTACCTCAAGTTGCATTTTATAATAGAATCTTTCTTTGATCCCTCCATCCCATAGGAAGATCTACTTTACTTATTTACTACTCTTTGTGCTTGGCTGTGCCAGTACGAGCAACTCCTAGGGCACTGTGTTAAGAATGTGATCCATGCTCAACAGATTTTGTTTGTATACCTACTTTCTTTAGTACTCTGTGATACTTTAAGGGCAGAGACTGTGTGGTATCGCTGGTACTTAGCACACCATCTCTCATCTTTCAAGTTCTAAATAAACAGCTTTTATAAGAATGTATGAATATAAAGTGAAATAGAAGAATAAATTGAACATTAATTTGAAATTTTATTTACAGTTGTATTAGCTTTCTATTGATGCATAAGACATTATCACAGACTTAGCATAATCTGCCTAGCCAGGGCTGAGATCTCGACTGAGACTCCCCGTTCTCTTCTGAGCTCATTGGCTATGGCGTAAAGTACTTCCTGTACTGTAGGAGGGAGGCACCCATGTTCTTGCTAGTTATCAGCTCCTAGAGGCTGACTGGATCTTTGGCACATAGCCCTCATGGGCCGTTCACAACAATGTTGTTTGCTTTCTTCCAGGCCAACAAGAACACATCTGTCTGACTTCTTACCCCTCTCTAGTCTTCCATGATGGAAAATAATATAATGCAATGATCAAATTTGTCACATAGCATACCCTAACCCAGGGAGCAGTAATAGACTATCTCATCACATTCATAGGTTCTGCCCTCACTCAAAGATGGCTGATTACACAGGCATGTACAACAGAGGGTGAGAATCTGGGAGGCCATCTTCGAATTCTCCCTACCACATTAGTTGACTGCAAAACTTGAGGTGCTCATGACAAGTTTGGGAAAGGAAGCCAATGGGAAAGGAAGCCAATATTGAAGAGGAAGATAAAATGAGACTTAAATATATGTGTGTGTGTGTGTATATATATACATATATATATGAGATTTAAATATATATGTGTGTATATATATACACATATATACAATCAAGATATGAGTTTTACTATCATGATATGTTAGTTACTGGATTAAAAAAAATATGGGGGTGTTTGGGTGGCTTAGTCATTAAACATCTGCCTTAGGCTCAGGTCATGATCCCAGGGTCCTGGGATGGAGCCCTGCATCGGTCTCCCTGCTCAGCGGGAGGCCTGCTACTCCCTCTCCCACTCCCCCACTTGTGTTCCCTCTCTCGCTATCTCTCTCTGTCAAACAAATAAATAAAATCTTTAAAAATATATGTGGTTGAATTCTTGATTTTATAAATGAGTATAAAATTTAAGGACCATGAAATCTGTGGTAGAAGCAGCATTCCTGACTACTACTAAATGATCTTTCTTCTACCTTAGAATTGCCATCTATTCCAAGCCATTGCAAATAAACAACCCCTCAGCCTTCGAATAGTTAAGCGTATGAAAAGGGACTTCATAGAGGAATTAAGTCTGATCAGTCACTCTTAAATTTCTGGCTCAACTTTATCAACTCTAAATAGAATCTTAAACTTCAAGTTTAAAAGAATGTAGCTGATGGCTTTTGAAGTAAGACTGGCAGCTTATCTTTCTGTAAAGCATAAGTATGCATGGAGCCAGTTGCATTAGCTTCAGTTTAACCTTCTGGAAAGCCAGTCACTAGCTAGCATTGCAGATTTTAGCTCCTTGTAGACGGTGTCTGTAGCTTTCCTACAAATCCATGTGGATCCTGGGATTTGAATGACAGGTGCTTAATGTTACTGAACATACCAGGTTTACCTTCTCATCTCCTGCATTGAATGGGATTAAACTTCTGAGCTGTGACAGGTGATGTAATGACAGTATTATCAGTTTTAAATTTTTTAGCACTTGCTCACTCATAGCTTATTCTCCTGGGACAGTTCTTCTCTCCCCCTGAAATCCACCAGTGATCTATTTATCATAATTCAATATATTCATCCATCACCATGCAAACATAATTGGGTCAAACAATTTTGCTCATAGGTAAAAAGTCCCATAGGCAATTATCAATTCCCTTTATGATTAATGTAAAAATGATGGTGTTTCTATTAATGGAAGTGCATGCAGCCACATTCACAGTCATACACTGTAGATAAACTTTGTCATTACACTAATACAAATTCCTGAAGCACCAAGGAACTTGGTAGCACCTGTAATATCTGAGCATATCAATTTGCCAGGAAATTAGAGTGAACTCACAGTATTACAAACAATGCTTTTGGGAACCATTTTTGCAAAAATGAGACTAAAGTTTTTTTTCAATTTTTTAATGCCATAATTTGAAGCAAGAACACAGAACTGGAGAGCACACTGTGCAGAGCAGGCAACTACTTCAAACTCCTCCTAAAAATGGTAGGCATGAGAGAAGAATCTCATACTACATGCTTCAGTGAAAACTAATGCCAGAATTGCATTTGGGAAAGCATTTGTTCATAAAAAATTGAGTATGAGAATTCATGGTTTGTGTATTTCAAAACCTAAAAAAAAAGCCCTTGTATCATGAGGATGAATTAGAATCATATTGTTCATGAAAAGATCTTCATTTACAGTGTTGTGTGTGTGTGTGTGTGTGTGTGTTCTTCATGAAGCAGTGTTTCTCCTTGATGTTGTCTTCCCAAATCAAGTTGTTGAACTCCACCTCTAGAGGGTATTGTTGAAAATATTATACTTAATATATATACTACAATATATGATATCAATCTAATACTTATATACATAAGTATACAAGTAAATATACTTAAACATATTATTATGTAATATATACATAAGTTTGGTGAATGTTTATTTTCCCTCTATAGAACTTAATTTTTTTTAAAACCTTTCTCCACATGTGGCAGAAGCCGGGGACCACGTTTATAGACAGAGACCACATTTCCAGTCTCCTCACACTTCAATGCAGCCCTTTGCTAAGTTCCAGCAAAATGGAATATGAGCGTAAGTAATATGCACCGCTTCTAAGGCTGATCCACAATGCCCCTCCCTATTCCTTCCTCTACCGGCTGGAGGCTGAAGACTTGGAGGCCCAAAGGCAGTGGAGTCACAGGACAGAAGGAACCTGCATCCTTACATCATTATGTGGCAGAAACCACCCTTTCATGACTCAGGAACACCTGCATTGGAATTGATATGAAGGAAAAATAACTTTCATTTTGCTATGCCATTAAAATGTGGGGATTTGTTTGATGCAACAGCTAGTATTACCTGAACCAATACAAAAATCAAGGCCTTGAAGTAGATGCTGCTATAAAAAAAAAAAAAATCTAAACTATCTGACAGGAACTTAGCAGTTTTGTGGTAGGCAGTGAGGAGACAGATCTAGCAAGCTGGAAGTCCCTGCTTGCTGTAGTGAAACATTTGGTAAAACTGTCACCCTTGTTAGCGTGGAAGGCAGACCAAGTGTCTTACTGAGCCTGTGCATCTCAGGAAAGTGGTTGGAATGAGCCAGAATGCTAGCATATGTTGATCTTCCCTTGCTGTGTTTGGCAAGGTATTACAAGAAAGAGTGAGCTAGTTTGTAGACAGAAAGAAACAGAATAAAAGTATCAGAAATTTGGAGTCACACAGGGTTGGAACTGCTTCTAGAGGACAAACAATGTAAACTAAAAGCCTTTGAGCCACAAAGGCCCATTACAACTATTCAATTAAACAAAGTTACAGGGCCCTGGGGCTGAGGCCAGATTAAGAGTGGGGTTTCCACCCAAGCCTGTTGTTGCATATAGCTTCAAGCTACCGGCCATTACCTTGATAGAGAGAGGCATAAGTGGAGAAATAAAGAAGGCACCACTATTGTTCTAGAAAGGAACTTTTTTTTAATGTGATTTCCAACCCATGGAATTTGCTGGAAACACATCAAGCAGTGCGGGTTATTGTCTCAAAGCACATATTCTGTCCTTATTAACACAGTCCCAAATAGTCACTTGTTGTATATAACTCCCATCAAAATTTGTATTGACTCAATATCAAGTTCATGTCACCCTTGCTTATCTGGCGCAGAGCTTTCATTTTGCTATTGGCATTATGTTGACTGAAATTCCTGTATATCCTAAATTCAACACCCTTAGAGGAAAACGGCCAAGTAAATGTAATTCTCTTCAGGGTGTGTCTAAGTTAGAGCTGCAGTATGTACCATGTACCAAGTGTTGCCTAATGACTATTCTTTTGGGAGAGAAGAGATGATCAGAATGGGTATCTGGAAGAGATGTTCCCTAAATTCATACTTTCAGGTGCTGTCAGTGGAGAGAAGAGGGAAATCACGGGGGCAAATGTTTTCCTTTGGGGATTTATTGAGTAAGGAAAATGAAAAAGAAGACATTTCCAGTTTTGTTGATTCATGCTGTCTAAAAATTGCCAAAATTTCATCTTTGCCTGGTGGAGACCTCACCTCCAGGGAGGAAACACATGATCTTTTTCCTTGTTAAGCAAGTGCTGTACACAGCAAAAAGCGCCCTAATATTAAACCATAAACCAAGTGAACTAATAAATAAAGGTGCCAACTGCAGTTGAGCAGTAATGCTCCATATCTAACATTTTCAGGGGACAGGCCCCGTGCAAAGTGTTTCCACATTCCCCCCCCCTAGGATGCAGTTGACTGTGTTCTATAAAGCATAGATTAGCTTTACAGCTAATCTGTAGGAGCCTTGTGCTGAGTTACAATCCAGGGACACTGAAATGGAAGCCACGGTGAGGCTTATAGCAAATGGGGAAAGTCTGCACCTTTGGAGTTACTATTTCTAACTTCCAGAAAAACAAAACTCCAAGAGAGATGTGCATTGCTAAGACTTGTGGATTGGCAGGGAAGTGAGAGGAAGAGAAAGGGAAAGGGGACACATACTCATTTTCTCCTGAGTCACCACAGGATCTGTGCAATGGGCTGAGCTCCTCTCAGCAGTTTTGAAATCTGACTCTGCTCTAAAAGCCACAGGCATCCTATGAAGGAAGTAGCCCACAACAGCACTCAGATCATTAATGATACACTCATACTGAAAACTGAGGCAAAATTATCTTCACCTTAAGTTTAACGCATTCCTGGAAACCACAAGAACAGCTCTGAGGAATGTCCCTAATGGCAAGTAATAGAAAAAACTTGCTACAATTCTTGGCCACCACACAATTACCTAAAACAGAGACAGAAAATTATATTTGGAGCCAAAAATATGACCTCCTCGTTTATCCTGCATGCCATGAATTCATCTTCTGCAAGTAGGCGCTCTATTGGCCTAGCTAGAGTGATACAAAGAGGAGAAGACTATTCCAGAAAGCAGAAGGTGGGGAAATGTGTATTCTTATGCCCCCCCAAAAACGTTCAGTGACTTTTGAAAATGAATTCTCCAGCTCCTTAAGAAAGTGTGTGTAGTTGTGTGAAAAGTCAAGGGTTAGTGTGAGTGATAAGAATGGACGTCCCCAAGGGGGGACAGAAATCGGTAGAAGGAAGAAATGAAGAAGCACATCAGTGTCCTCCCTAGGATGCTGCTGCGGAAGAAGAAATTGAGGTTGTAAGGGGCAAAAATCAGTGCCTGGGGGGTAAGAAGCTTAATAAAAGTTACTGAGATAAAGGAAAGCTCTTGGAACAGATGGGTCTCCCACTGACACTTATGAAGAATTCACTGACGATTAAGTACTCCAAGCCTGGTGGAAGGCTTCAGAGCAATTTTAGAAAAATGGAAGAAGGCAAAGTCAATGACACCATGCCTATTGACTATTTTGTTTAAAAATGGCATGACAGGAGATGTCAGGAATTGGAAGTTCTTAGCACTATTGAGTCTAGGCTTTAACACACTTGTGGGAATTGTACAGTGAGTCCAGGAGTCGTCGTTGACAGAATGATACACAAGAACCAAAATCATATAATAAAAGAGAGGAAGATCACACAGCATTTATTCACCTGAAATGAAGAAAGAAGGCATACTGAAGGTGCAACACAATCAAGTTATACCATCCTCGGATAAAGAGATCATATTTGACAAGACAGTGTGTGACTTTGCATTGCTAAGTTTATGAGTTCGAGGTACCACATTAGCCATATGAGAATGGAGAGAGTCAGAAAGAATATTTGAGATTTCCAAAAATCTCTGGAGACAAGGTAAAGATGTGCACTCAACTATTTGCTGCATGCATTTACAACACACTTCTGGTTTTTAAAAAATGCAAACATAACAATAAAAAATTTTAAAAAATGCATAGATGTGAGACCAATGCCAAGAAAAGGGTTATAGGAAATGCTGGACAACAGCATATAGTGGGACATCAATGATAAGGGAGGCTAAGGTGAAGGTAACCCCACTGCTTTACCCATGGAAATGTGCATAAATATCATTGTGAAATGGTTGTATTAAAAAAGAACTAAAGCGAGCATAGACAGCCCACCCTTTATTTTTTTGAAGATTTTACTTATTGGAGAGAGAGAGGGCATGAGCAGTGGGGAGGGGGAGAGGGAGAGGGAGAAGGAGACTCCCCACTCAGCAGGGACCCCCCCCCCCGCCAATGCCAAAGTGGGACTCAATCCCAGGACCCTGGGATCATGATCTGAGCTGAAGGCAGATGCTTAAGTGACAGAGCCATCCAGGCACCTAGCAGCCCACACTTTAGATATAACAGTGTACCTGCTCTTCTGCAAACATATCTTAGATGATATCACAACAATAAATACCTCTTCCCTTTGTCTGGCAAACCTCTATTCTTCCTTTTAGTCTCATCTCAACTATCGTCTCTTCTGTATAACATGCCCACACCTTCCCAGGTAGAGATAACTATCCCCTCCTCTCTGATCCCCTAGTGTTTAGTATAAATGCCATGTGTGATTTTTCTCTTGTTGCGGGACAAATTTCCACAAAATTGGCAACTAAAACAACACAAATTTATTATCTCATGCTTTCCATGGGTCAGGAGTCCTTATGTTTTAGCTGGCTGGTCTGCTCAGGATCTTACAGTGCTGAAGTTGGGGGAGTCAGCAGGCCATGTTGGCATCTAGAGGCTCAATTAGGGAATGATCAATTTCATGCTTTCTCAGATCACTGGGTGAATTATTTCCTTGTGGCTGACTGAAAGACTGTCTTGTTTTCTTGTTGGTTGTCAGCTAGGGATCACTTTCAGGTCCTAGAGTCTTTCCTCAGGTTCTAGGTCATGAACACTGTCCTGTGGTCCCTTCCATAGGCTGCTTTGTTCCAGGCCAGCCAGCAGGAGGGCATCTCTCTGACACTCCACCTTATCTTGATGGGACTGTCCTGATTAGATCAATGTCATCCAGAATAATTTCCCTTTTGATTAATTCAAAGTCAATTGATTAATAACCTAATCACAGGGGTAGTATCCCATTGTATTTATTGACCCCACCCACACTCAAGGGGAGGAGAATACACTCAGTGTATATACAGTTGGGAAGAGAAACGTGGGGGTCATCTCAGAATCCTGCCTACCATGCTCTATAAACTGTCAAGATGGAGTATAATAATCATATATATTATGGCTAGGATATAAATAATGATTTAATATATTATATATTCACAATTATATAATACAAGTTATTGTATATATGTGTTATATATATGTATATAATACACATATTATTATATATGGGTATTTTACACACACACACACACACACACACACACAATCTGCCCTGGAGCAGAGACCATGCCTTTTCCAAATCAGTATCACCAACAACTAGCATGATACCAAAAATCTAGTAGACATTAATAACTTCTTTTAAATTAAATGCCTATAGGAAAACAATATATAAAAAAAAACAGCAAAACTTGGGGTCAGTTAGAGGGGAGATTATGAGAAATAGATTTGGAAATGGCATAGGAAGGTAGAGAATGGAAAGAAAAAGTGTCCTGGAGAATATGGAAGATACCTAGCAATGTGTCCACTTCAGCCCCCACATTTCACCCCAGACTTCTTAATAAAGCCTGCACTATTTTACACCACTACCAACAGAATTATCCAATTTCTTCTGATATTCTGAGAATCAAGGAGAAACAGCATGACTCTTAGAAATGCAGGGAGCAGGGTCCATATTCTCTCCCAGTCCAAGTTTTAAGACACTTCCACAGGGCAGAAGTGGGGCTGGAGGGAAGATGGCAGTGCCCAAGCTTAGAATGAGGAAGAGCACCTCTCGGTACAAGTGTGTGTGCAGATGGTGCTGGAGAAGGCTGCATCTGGGATAATCACCTTCATAGAAAAACTCCACTGGACACCTGAAGAGCTCAGGTTGCCTACCACATGAGTCCCACAGAATAAGAAAGCCCGCTTCTTGAAAATACTGATATTTCTGACTGAATTACAAGGAAATTATTAAAGAGTATGGGCTTGGGTCCAAAGGAGGCCTAAATACTTCAGGTTAAACTGCTACTATGGTTAATTGGGTGATGGAGATGACAAAAGGCCCAGAACATGTCCCAGTCAGTGCTGATGCATATGCCTGGGAAGACCATAGTCTTAGCCTAGATAGATTCTGGGGTAAACATGACCGAAGCCTTGGCATCTTGGTATCTTCATTTCTAAGCTGTGATCTATGTAATGGCTGCTGCTCAAAGCTTGAACACTGAGTCTTTCACGTCCAGCAATATGCTTACAGAATCACATAAAGGCCAAACTACATTTTCCTGTGATCATAAACAAGGGTAACATAATTGATAAAAGTCTTACAGTGAGATGCATCCAGAATTTTGAGAATTCTGAAGATGCCTTTTCTCAAAAAACTACATTTTTTATGACCAGCCTTGTTCTATAAGCTTTACAACTGGAGGTGGTAGATTTTTCCAGTTTATTCAGAGTGGTGGATCCTCTGTTTTGCTTGGAACAAGCTTTAGAGGACCTCTTCATGTGAGTCACCAGAGCTTCAAGAAATGTGAAAGGAAGCATCATTCCCAATGTAAGCATCCACAAAAAACAGAGTCCAGGACACAGAACAACAGCACCAAGAACAACTGCACCACCCACAAAAAAGCTATGGACTTTGAGTATAGGGACAGCCACAGATGGTGTCTCTTCAAAGACCGTTCTTTCTGACCTAATCCTGACTCATGAAACATTGGCTGAGGAACATGAGGGAGCAGGCAGTGATACTCATCATACTGACCGTGAGGTTGCAGAGCATAGTTGTGAAGGGCCAGTGTTCCCAATCGTCCCAGGGATCAATGGCAAAGCACTGGAAAAGAAACAATGAACAGGAGACTTCAGGAAGCTCCAATTCAGTTTCATGAAGCTCAGAATTTTGAGATTTCTGCATGTGGAAGCTATTATTTCCACCCACAGGCTATTGACTGAATTTAGCAGACCTCTTTTTCTTCTCTGAATTTAGCAGACCTCTCTTTCCTCTCTCCCTTACAAGGGAAATCTCATGACCAATAAAGCCAGGGCTCAGAAATGGCCACAGCCCTGGAGCCTACAAAGTAAACACCTAATTCTGATGAGACTTGCCTAAGAACTCATGCAGAGAAAGCTGAACTCACTGTCCTTGGAAGCCCGGGATGGTGTTTTATCATTTGGAACTCAGTGCTTCTGCTGCTGATGGAAGAGTCCCTGCTATATTGACCACATCACATCTCCAAAGATGGGCTAGGCCTACAGATCCATCCCCTTCTCTTCCCTTCAACCTTAATGCCCTGAGTTCTCCACCTCCAGTAGAAAAGGAGGAGGGAAACAGAAGTCTGAGCCTGCTCGGCACTGTCCATATGGTCTCCCCTCTCAGGGGGAAGGGCCAGTCAGGTAACTAGTTAGCTGGGTAAATGATTTAATTAAAAACAGATGAATAGAGGAGTAGGAGACCTAGATTTTGTCTGGTCCCATGAATTCAGCTAGATAGTTATCGAACCATTCAGAACACCTACGAACTCAACAGGAGATCAAAGAAAAGAATAGCAGCAACTCCGAACAGAAAAGCGACCACTTTCTGGAAGGTAGGATATGTGGAGAAGTGAATCCGAGGCAATATTCGGGAAGATAGACCATAGGGGGAGGGAGCCTCCTCAGCTGGCTACCCGCAAGTGATAGAGCAGCAGAGCACAAAATCAGAACTTTTAGAAGTTGGCTCCGTTGAGGGACATATCACTCAGGCAGCTAAGCAGGGGGTAAAACACTCGCTGAGACAGTGTGGTCTCAGGACCCTCTGGGTCGCCGAAAGACCGGGAGTGCCTGAGTGCAGCAGAGCTCCCAGGTACTGGAGCCGGAAACCGGCTGCAAAGACAGAGCCGAGGAGTGGGCTCTCAGCTCGGGGTTGCCATAAACCATGATCCACGGCACAGTTGGGTCACTACTCTTCCAGCAGGGACCAAACAAGTGGCAGATACGGGCAGACTCCCCTTCTCCCCCAGGAAGAGTGGCGTGGTAGCGCACTGCAGGACTCTGCTGGGTTTGGAGACTCCACAGGGGGTTGTGTGCCAGAGATAGAAACACTCGGTCACAGGCTGGGTGAGCACAGAGTGTGGTCGGAGACCGGGGAGACGGGAGTGATTGACTGCTTTTCTCTGGGGGCGCACTGAGGAGTGGGAACCTGAGCTCCTGGCTCCTCTGGGGTGGAAAGTGGGAGGCCGCCATTTTCACTCTCGTCCTCCAAAGCTGTACAGAAAGCTTGCAGGGAACAAAGGCTCCCGAGAGCAAACCGGGGCAGATTGCTTAGCCCGCCCGGCAAGGGCTTTGCATTCCGCCCAGGGCAAAGATGTTTGAGAATCACTGCAACAGGCCCACCCCCAGAAGATCAGCAAGAACCACCAGCCAAGACCAAGTTTACGGATCAATGAGAACTGCCGAACTCCAGCACTAGGGGAATACAGCACATAGAATTCATGGCTTTTTCCCTCATGATTCTTTAGTCTTCCAAAGTTAATTTTTTTTAAAGATTTTATTTATTTATTTGACAGAGACACAGCGAGAGAGGCAACACAAGCAGGGGGAGTGGGAGAGGGGAAGCAGGCTTCCCACTGAGCAGGGAGCCTGATATGGGGCTCGATCCCAGGACCCTGGTATCATGACCCGAGCTGAAGGCAGCCGCTTTAATGACTGAGCCACCCAGGCACCCCTCAAATTTAATTTTTAAAATTCTCTTTATTTTTCTCTTTTTCTATTTTTTAGTTGAATTTTTCTTCTTTCCTTTTTTAACCAACATCTTATCAATTCCTTTTTTAAAATCTTTTAAATTTTTCATTTTTACAGTCATATTCTCTCTTCATTGTATTTAACCTTATTTTTTGTTTATATATAAGTTTTTCTTTCTTTAAAATTTTGGGATACAGTTTCTTACTAACAGACCAAAATATACCCTAAATCTAGTGTATGATGTTGTCCTAGTCTCCCACCTGATCACATTCTCTCTTTATTTTATTTTTATTTTTTTCATTCTTTTTTTAAACAACTTCTTATCTTATCAGTTCCTTTTTTTAAAATCCTTTTTAATTTTCATCTTTACAGTCATATTCCATCTCTTCATCATATTTACCCTTATTTTTGTATACATATGTTTTTCTTTCTTTAAAATTTTGAGAGGCAATTTCTTCTAACAGACCAAAATACACCCAAGGTCTAGTGTGTGGCTCTGTTATATTCACCAGCCTGATCATATTGTTTTTTTTTTTTCCCTTTCTTTTCCCCCCAGTTTTGGGTCTCTTCAGATTTGTTTAGTGTATATTTTTTGCAGTCATTGTTACCATTATACCATTTTTTTTTAGCATTTTGTTCTCTCATTCACCTATTCTCTTCTGGACAAAATGACAAGATGGAAAAACTCACCTCAAAAAAAAAAAAAAAAAAGAACAAGAGGCAGTACTGACTGCCAGGGACCTAATCAATATGGACATTAGTAAGACATTGGAACTAGAGTTCAGAATGATGATTATAAAGATACTAGCTGGGCTTGAAAAAAGTATAGAAGATACTAGAGAATCCCTTTCTGGAGAAATAAAAGAACTAAAATCTAACCAAGTCGAAATCAAAAAAGCTATTAATGAGGTGCAATCAAAATGGAGGCTCTAACTGCTAGGATGAGAATTAGTGATATAGAAGACCAAATGATGGAGAATAAAAAAGCTGAGAAAAAGAGAGATAAACAACTACTGGATCATGAGAGGAGAATTCGAGAGATATGTGATACCATAAAGTGAAACAATATTAGAATAATTGGGATCCCAGAAGAAGAAGAGGGGCAGAAGGTATATTGGGGCAAATTATAGCAGAGAACTTCCCTAATTTGGGGATGGAAACAGGCATCAAAATCCAGGAAGCACAGAGAACCCCACTCAAAATCAATAAAAATAGGTCAACACCCCAATATCTAATAGTAAAACTCACAAGTCTCAGGGACAAAGAGAAAATCCTGAAATAGCTTGGGACAAGAGGTCTGTAACCTACAACAGTAGAAACATTAGATTGGCAGCAGACCTATCCACAGAGACCTGGCAGGCCAGAAAGGACTGACATGATATATTCAGAGCACTGAATGAGAAAAATATGCAGCCAAGAATACTATATCCAGCTAGGCTGTCACTGAAAATAGAAGGAGAGATAAAAAGATTCCAGGACAAACAAAAACTAAAAGAATTTGCAAACACCAAACCAGCCCTACAAGAAATATTGACAGGGGTCCTCTAAGCAAAGAAAGAGCCTAAAAGTAACATAGACCAGAAAGGAACAGAGACAATATACAGTAACAGTCACCTTACAGGCAATACAATGGCACTAAATTCATATCTTTCAATAGTTACCCTGAAAGTAAATGGGCTAAATGCCCCAATCAAAAGACACAGGGTATCAGATTGGATAAAAAAACAAGACCCATCAATATGCTGTCTGCAAGAGACACATTTTAGATGCAAAGACACCTCCAGATTCAAAGTGAGGGGGTGGAAAACCATTTACCATGCTAATGGACATCAAAAGAAAGCTGGGGTGGCAATCCTTATATCAGACAAATTAGATTTTAAAACAAAGACTGTAATAAGAGATGAGGAAGGACACTACATCATATTTAAAGGGTCTATCCAACAAGAAGATCTAACAATTTTAAATATCTTTGTCCCTAACATGGGAGCAGCCAGGTATATAAGCCAGTTAATAACAAAATCAAAAACACATTGACAACAATACAATAATAGTAGGGGACTTTAACACCCCCCTCACTCAAATGGACAGATCATCTAAGCAAAAGATCAACAAGGAAATAAAGGCTTTAAATGACACTCCGGACCAGATGGACTTCACAGATATATTCAGAATATCCCATCCCAAAGGAACAGAATACACATTCTTCTATAGTGCCCATGGAACATTCTCCAGAATAGATCACATCCTGGATCACAAATCAGGTCTCAACCGGTACCAAAAGACTGGGATCATTCCTTGTATATTTTTGGACCACAATGCTTTGAAACTAGAACTCCATCACAAGAGGAAAGGTGGAAAGAATTTAAATACATGTAAGCTAAAGAGCATCTTACTAAAGAATGAATGGGTCAACCAGGACATTAAAGAAGAATTTTAAAAATTCATGGAAACAAATGAAAATGAAAACACAACCTTTCAAAATCTTTGGGATGCAGGCAAGGTGGTCCTAAGAGGAAGTATATAGCAATACAAGCCTTTCTCAAGAACCAAGAAAGGTCTCAAATACACAACCTAACCCTACACTTAAAGGAGCTGGAGAAAGAACAGGAAATAAAGCTTAAACCCAGCAGGAGAAGAGAAATAATAAAGATCAGAGCAGAAATCAATGAAATAGAAACCAAAAGAACAGTAGAACAGATCAACGAAACTAGGAGCTGGTTTTTTGAAAGAATTAGTAAGATTGATAAACCAGACTTTTCAAAAAGAAAAGAGAAAGGACCCAAATAAATAAAATCATGAATGAAAGAGGAGAGATCACAACCAACATCAAAGAAATACAATGAATTATAAGAACATATTATGAGCAACTATATGCCAGCAAATTAGATAGTCTGGAAGAAATGGATGCATTCCTAGAGATGTATCAACTACCAAAACTGAACCAGGAAGTAATAGAAAACCTGAACTGACCCCTAACCACTAAGGAAATTGAAGCAGTAATCAGAAGTCTCCCAAAAAACAAGAGCCCAGGTGAGATGGCTTCCCAGGGGAATTCTACAAAACATTTAAAGAAGAATTAATACCTATTCTGATACTGTTCCAAAAAAATAGAAATGGAAGGAAAACTTCCAAACTCATTTTATGAGGTAAGCATTACCTTGATCCCAAAACCAGACAAAGACCCCATCGAAAAGGAGAACTACAGACCAATATTCCTGATGAGCATGGATGCAATAATTGTCACCAAAATACTAGCCAATAGGATCCACCAGTACATTAAAAGGATTAAAATCCCACCACGACCAAGTGGGATTTATTCCTGCGCTGCAAGGTTGGTTCAACATCCGCAAATCAATCATTAATAAAAGAAAGAACAAGAACCATATGATGCTCTCAATAGATGCAGAAAAAGCATTTGACAAAGTACAGCATCCTTTCTTGATCAAAACTCTTCACAATGTAGGGATAGAGGGTATACACCTCAATATCATGAGTCATCTATGAAAAATCCACAGTGAATATGATACTCAATGGGGAAAAACTGAGAGCTTTTCCCCTAAGTTCAGGAACACAGCAGGGATGTCCACTATCACAACTGCTATTCACCATAGTACTAGAAGTCCTAGCCCCAGAAGTCAGACAACAAAAAAAAATAAAAGGCATCCGAATCAGCAATGAAGAAGCGACACTCTCACTTTTTGCAGATGATATGATACTTTACGTTGAAAACCCAAAAGAGCCCACCCCAAAACTGCTAGAACTCATACGGGAATTCAGTCAAGTGGCAGGATATAAAATCAATGCACAGAAATCAGTTGCATTTCTATATACCAACAACAAGACAGAAGAAAGAGAAATTAAGGAGTTGATCCCATTTACAATTGCACCCAAAACCATAAGATGCCTAGGAATAAATCTAACCAAAGAGGCAAAGGATCTGTACTCAGAAAACTATAGAATATTCATGAAAGAAATTGAGGAAGACACAAAGAAATGGAAAAACGTTCCACGCTCATGGATTGGAAGAACAAATATTGTGAAGATGTCTATGCTACCTAGAGCATTCTACACATTTAGTGCAATCCCTATCAAAATACCATCCACTTTTTTCAAAGAAATAGAACAAATAATCCTAAAATTTGTATGGAACCAGAAAAGACCCCGAATAGCCAGAGAAATGTTGAAAAAGAAAAACAAAGCCAGTGGCATCACAATCCCGGACTTCAAGCTCTATTACAAAGCTGTCATCATCAAGACAGTATGGTACTGGCACAAAAATAGACACATAGATTAATGGAACAGAATAGAGAGCCCAGAAATGGACCCTCAACTCTATGGTCAACTAATCTTCGACAAAGCAGGAAAGAATGTCCAATGGAAAAAGGACAGTCGCTTCAACAAATGGTGTTGGGAAAATTGGACAGCCACGTGCAGAAGAATGAAACTGGACCATTTCCTTACACCACACACAAAAATAGACTCAAAATGGTTAAAATACCTCAATGTGAGACAGGAGTCCATCAAAATCCTAAAGGAGAACACAGACAACAACCTCTTTGACCTCAGCCACAGCAACTTCTTCCTAGAAACATCGCCAAAAGCAAGGGAAGCAAGGGCAAAAATGAACTATTGGGATTTCATCAAGATAAAAAGCTTCTGCATAGCAAAGGAAACAGTCAACAAAACCAAAAGACAACTGACAGAATGGGAGAAGATATTTGTAAATGACATATCAGATAAAGGACTAGTATCCAAAATCTGTAAAGAACTTCTCAAACTCAACACCCAAAGAACAAATAATCCAATCAAGCAATGGACAGAAGACATGAACAGACATTTCTGCAAAGAAGACATCCAAATGGCCAACAGACACATGAAAAAGTGTTCAACATCACTCAACATCAGGGAAATCCAAATCAAAACCTCAATGAGATACCACCTCACACCAGTCAGAATGGCTAAAATTAACAAGTCAGGAAATGACAGATGTTGGTGAGGATGCGGAGAAAGGGGAACCCTCCTACACTGTTGGTAGGGGGAATGCAAACTGGTGCAGCCACTCTGGAAAACAGTACAGGGGTTCCTCAAAAAGTTGAAAATAGAGTTACCTTACGACCCAGCAATTGCACTACTAGATATTTACCCCACAGATACAAATGTAGTGATCCGAAGGGGCACCTGCACCCCGATCTTTATAGCAACAATGTCCACAATAGCCAAACTATGGAAAGAGCCTACAAGCCTATCAACAGATGAATGGATAAGGAAGATGTGGTATATATATATTCAATGGAATATTATGCAGCCATCAAAAACTGAAATTTTGTCATTGGCAATGACATGGATGGAACTAGAGGGTATTATGCTAAGCGAGATAAGTCAGTTAGGGAAAGACAATTATGATATGATCTCACTGATATGAGGAATTTGCAAAACAAGACAGAGGATCATAGGGGAAGGGAGGGAAAAATGAAACAAGACAAAACCAGAGAGGGAGACAAAGACTCTCATAAAAGACTCTCAATCTCTGGGGTGCCTGGGTGGCTCAGTTGGTTAAGCAACTGCCTTTAGCTCAGGTCATGATCCTGGAGTCCTGGGATCGAGTCCCACATCAGGCTCCCTGTTCAGCGGGGAGTCTGCTTCTCCCTCTGACCCTACCCCCTCTCATGCTCTCTCTATCTCATTCTCTCTTTCGAATAAATAAATAAAATCTTAAAAAAAAAAAAGGACTCTTAATCTCAAAACAAACTGAGGGTTGCTGGAGTGGAGGGGGTGGGAGGGATGGGGTGGCTGGGTGATGGACATTGAGGAGGGTAAGTACTATGGTGAGCGCTGTGAATTGTGTAAGACTGACGAATCACAGACCTGTACCCCTGAAACAAATAATGCATTATATGTGAATTTAAAAAATTAAAAAAAAAACAGATAAAATAAGCAAAATAGCAACATGGACTATTTGGACCTTGTCTCATCTTCTTACTTCTGTGAGGAAACATGAGTGGAATCACATTTTTGCAACACCCTACGCATTGGCTCTTCCCCCAAGGAGAGGAGAGATCTATGTAACTAGTTAGCCTGGGTAACTTCCTGAGCAAATGTACTCTGGTGAGACTGGTAGCCCAGGATGCATTATCCGCCTCCACCATGCCGGGAATAGCCCCTTGGTTAGTGAGAGGCCAAGGCTGGATTGCTAGTCTACTTGGATTGGATGGACATCTGACTTCTTGGCATGTTTCTCAATGGGTTCAGAATATACAAGGCAGAGATGTGATTGATGCTCCTATCCCCCAGCCTTCCCTCATGAACAGGTAGCAAGAACGCAGCATTTGTAACCCATGGCCTTTATTCTAGTCACTGGCTGTCACCTTGAGCATTGTTACTTCTCACCAATGCTCTGAACCTCTGTTGCCTCATTTGTAAAAAAGAGCCAGTAAAATTTGCTCCACAGGCAGGGTTATAGAGCCCCTACAGGAAAGCATTATCCAAATGCCTATAATTAATGAACTCAACATAGTTTGATCTCTCAGAAAAAAAAAAAAAAGGAAACAGTAAATGCCTTAGAGATACCAGAAGCTAATTACTGATGAACATTTATTTTTCTTCTTTGTTCTTTAATTTCCTCTTTTCTTGCCTCCTTCCTTGTCTTGTTTTTACATTGGAGTTTCTCTGCTAGCATTTTCACAGAGGCATAAAGTTTGAAGAGGGTTTGAGTGCTTTTCTTCCTAATTGAAAGAATAGGTTCAATAGAAGACTTTTCACCTTAGAAAACTAAAAATATCAAATCATTGGAGAATAAAATACGAACTGATGGGATGGAAAAAAAAAAGTATAGGGGATTCAGAGATGGGTGTGAACTGTTAAATCTGGGAAACTTTAGGAGAGGATTTCTGTGAGATCCGCAACAGAAAAGTTGCCATTAAATGTTTAATTATATGTTGCTCTCATAGGAACTGCCTAGAGAATGTGATATATGCCCAGTCTTTGTACTTGGCAACCTATACTAATGTTAAACAATTTTTTGAGATAGCAAGACTTTATCAAGACCCTCCACCTCCTCTGTGAAGATTTGCATTAATTTGATGAAATCAGTAGCACTTAAGTGAGCTATATTATTAAACATAACAAAAACTTCACACTTTCAAAAATAATACAAAAATATCTAAGTCATATTATTTATTTAGTCCACACTAACCTAGGGGTCTGGGTCCCATAGATTGGGAATCATGATTTACTCTCTACTGGTGCTATTAGGACCATAAACACTTTCCCTGCAACTACAAATAATAATAATAATAATAATAATAATAATAGTTCATATACTCAGGAATTACTAATCACTGTATTTGGATTGCCTTGTTTAATTCTTACAACAATCCTATGAAGTCAGATTGTTGAACTCCCTTTGGAGATGAAGGGACCAAAGTCCCCCAAAAGGTAAGTAATTTGCCCTTGAAAAGAGATTAGGAGCCCAGGCCAGTTGATTCTGGAGCTTGAACTGTTAACCCTTACATATTTCTTACTGCCTTGGCTGTAGTTCCCAGCACAAAAGAAATACATACAAGTGATTTCTACTTAATCACATTAGTTAATAATTAAAAAATAAAATAAAGGGGTGATGACTATTGAGGAAGATGAGGTTATGGTAATAAATCCACTGGGAAAAAGGAGAGGAATATCCCCATGATGGTGAGTTGAGAAAAAAAATGGGAATGAAGAAGGGGACAAGGAGGGCTGGATCTGAATATTTATGCTCCCTGCTATTCAGGTGGCAGTGGCTGAAATGTCATGTGTGGGAATGAAAAGCATCTGACTGAAAAGGAAAATAGTCAATGGAAAGGAGAAAGACCTCATTGCTATACATAAGTAACATATTTTTAAGATCACACACCTATATAAGCCAAGGAAGGAAAATGCTTCAATAAAATAATAATTGTAGGACAGGTGGAATAATGGAGTTTGACCTGTCTGATTTCTTTGTTGGTAAGTGTACTCTTAGCAGAATGGGAGCCTGCCGTGTGCCCCCTGGAAGTGTACCTGTTCTGAGTCCCAGAGTCCCCAGTCAAATGTCAGTTTGGAACAACAGCCCTGACTCTCCTCACATTTCTGGAACAAAGCAGGACTCTCCCCCTCCCCTTCTCAAGTGTGTCTGATTAAGCTGCCTTTTCCTTGACAAACTCGGCCCTTGGCTGACCACATTATTGTCCTACTATGCTCCCAGCTCCTGGCTCCCAAACATGCTCTCATCCACATCTAAACTTTTGAAAATTGGTGCTGTATCACATCTTGGATGTTAACTAATACTCCTCATGAGAAAATGCAATCTTCTTTCCTTCCCATTATATGTGAACTATTTGAACCCCAAAGGCATGTATGGCCACACAAAGACAGACAGTCATTCTTCCCATAAGCAAATGTTTATGGAGTTGCAGGTCCTGAACTATGTGCCACGGCGGGGGGAGGATGGGAAGTGGGGTTAGACTGTTAACATGCCAGACCCAGTGCCTGGCTTCACGAAGTTTACACCTTAATGAAGGACATGCTGCAAAACCCAAATGATCAGAAAAATAAAATAACTTCAGGGATAGTACCTACACAGTACATAACTGTACATGAAACATATAAGGTGCTTGTTAATGAATAAGAAGACGTGAGGCCCAGGTTAATTCAGGTAAGGCTTTGGGGGAAATGATATATAAGTGGAGATTTATGAAATGAGATGATAGAAAGCATTCCAGGCATAGGAAACTTGAGTGCAATTCCCTGAGAGAAAAGGAGGTGGAGCCTAGTGCATTCAGGGAAAGTCTAGGGCCAGGCAGATGATGGAGAATGGCAAGAGACAAGGTCAGATCATACAAATATTTAGATTTAGTCCCTGGCAAGAGGCTGAGAGTCATGGAAATCCACTGGAGGGTCTAAAAGTAGCAATAATGGCACTGATTTGCATTTTCAGATGATGAGATATACTGCTCTGTAGAGAATGGACCCGAGAGGTGGAAGAGGGAAAGGAGATAGTTGGTTCCCCAGAGGGAGGAGGTGCTCACAGGGCTGCTTCTTTCTGCAGCTGCCGATTATGCACCTGGAAGGAATGTAGAGTATAGCTGAAGAACACCTGCTGCGGAGATGATGCAATGGCCGTGCTCACTACCAATGAGCTGGGAGGACTTTGGCACATTTTTTAACCTCTCTGTCTTGATTTCCTCAACCCAGAGATAACAATCGCCCTTACCTTTTAAGGTGGCTGTGATGATTAATCAGATAATGCAGGAAAGGAAGGCAGTGTGCAGGGATGGCTGGTTCCGTATTACCTCTACAACTGTTTTGGTGACTTTGGGGGGCTCTGGGAGGGAGGGAGCTCCTGGTCATGAGTCGAGAAGGCAAGAACAAGGTGATTCATAATAAGCCGCTTGGAGGCGGGTTCTCCCTCTTAATCTCATTTGACTGATTGCTCCAAAACAATAGCTACCCATAGGCGTCAACCACAGACCTGGTCATTTGCACCCATTATTTTATTTCATTCACACACAGTCTTGCTGGGTAGATATTGTTATCCTCATTTTTGATATGAGGAAAGTGTGGTCCAAAGGAGCTAGCTAACTTGCTCAAGGTCACCTAGTTAGTGGCAGAGCCAGAATTCAAGGCAGATCTGTCTCTTTCTAAACTCCACGCTCTTTCCACCAAAACGGCTCATCCACAGCACACACCTGAATCCCAAACACATCTCAGGTTCTCAGGATTCTGCAGCATCTATGTCTCTCAGCACGGGGTAGACTGTCTATGGAAGGTCCCCAGATAGCACAGGGAAGAAAGAAATCAGCCTCCTCCAAGCCTTATAAAAAAGGACAGAGCAGACCCGTTCCATCTGGTATTCCATAAAGCACAGCCTTGCCAGGTAAAGTCTGGAAATGAGGTTGTACCCACTGCTGAGTACCAAATGTTATATAGCTAATTAACCACAGAGATTTGGGAAGGAACCCATTAAAGAAACCAAATACAGCATGAAGAAAAAAAGCAAATGGTAATGTTGCTGCTTATTATCGTTATTGCCATTAATATTAATATTAATACTATTATTTAGTTTTATTATTACTCTGATATATCATTATTATTGCTGTCTCCCAGCATCTTCTGCATAAATCTATCACCAAATGTTTTAGAGGTTTAATATCATTATAGTTATGTAATTAAACAAATAGAAATAATAGTTGCAGAATTGCAGAGTTATATAATTATTGCTCCACAATGGAAACGATAAATAAAACTTACTTGCTTCCATAGCAGTTACATTAACAACAATAGAAACACTGAAGGCTGAGGCTGAAGAATTATGTAATGCTGACATAATTAAATAATAAATTATCCTAGAACTACGGGGACATGCGCTATATAAAGCAGCTTACGGAATGGAAGAGAAAAGAAAACCATGAACAATTAAAAAAGAAGAAGAAGAAGAAGAAGAAGAAGAAGAAGAAGAAGAAGAAGAAGAAGAAGAAGAAGAAGAAGAAGAAGAA
>NW_027397081.1:27283809-27302181 GCF_003265705.2 Callorhinus ursinus | reverse complement strand
AAGAAGAAGAAGAAGAAGAAGAAGAAGAAGAAGAAGAAGAAGAAGAAAAAGAAGGAGGAGGAGGAGGAGGAGGAGAAGAAGAAGAAGGAGAAAAGATTTGCTTATGGATACAAAGCAAAGCCACATGGGCCCAGAATGAGGAGCTCTGGGGTTTGTAGTATGAAGACACTTCTGCTTCCCATTCTAAATTCACACATGTGTGTGGATTTTTATCAACCCCAGCGCACAGAGTAATTTGTCTAAAGCTATAAATCACTTGTTTAATATAGTCCCCTTAACTAAACAGTTACCACATGCGATACACATTTAATCTCTGTGTTTTAAATTATTTCAAAATTTAGCTTCGATCTTGGCTAAATATTATACAACTACTCTTCAGCTACCTGCATTGACTCAGTGACTACTGTGTGCACACAGGATGGGAAGCTTGCCAGAGGTTAAGAATGATACTCTTTTGAAAATTATTTAAGATTTTTGAAACACATAATCCCCATATCATGATGTTTCTTTGGTTCTGTTATCACAATATTAACATACTCAAATATTTGGAAAGACAAAGATGTTTGATGTTAAATCAAATGCCAGATTATGACTGACTGACTTGCTAATCTTTTTATCCCAAAGTTTTGCAGTTAGGTTGCCTCGATTTTATTTAAAAAAAAAAAAAAGTGTGTTTATTGAGGTCTAGAGTGAGGGACAGCATTATATACCTGAGGATATAAAAATGGGCACCTGCTCTACAGACTGAGTTCAGATTGGGAAGCCAGTGTATAGCAACACATTTTGCACTCTGAATCCACCTGTCTCCCCGGGTGTCAGCAGACTGAGCCCATTGTTGGAATGAACGGCACGATGGGATGTTCCTGGAATGCCAGCAGCATGCGGTATGAATAAGCACATGGCATCGCTCAGCAGTGACAATGGGGAGGCAGAAGGCTCCTGTCCAGAGCCAGCAGGGAACAGTCGTAGTCTGCCAGCCTCTCTGTAATTCACATTTCAAGGAGGCTCTCACTTCTCCATCAGGCCTGTTCTGAGAGCAGCCAGGTTGGGCCATTATCATAATGGGGTCACCTGGGAGTCTGGGAATAGACAGGGGAGCAGTCTATTGGGGAGAACTAATTGACTCCTGTCTCATTACTTGGATCAGCTTGACAGGCAAACTTAGTGATGGGAAAAGGACAGCCTCAGAAGAGGACCATGCCAAGGAGGGGCTGAGAGGCCACTGCACCTGCTGGGCCTGAGGGAGTGTAAGTGGACTGCCCAGTGTCAGCCCCACAAATTCAGGTTGTAATTTTCCAACATGCAGCTCTGGCTTGCCCCTGGCCTACAGGGAGACAATGCCGCCCATCTGTCTGTGTTTGTGAGCTACCGTGATGAAGGACACTCAGAATTCAGACCCTTTTGGCATCCTTTTGTCCCATCCCCCAATATCTCACCTTTAAATCCTATGATTAAGATCCTTTGTACCTTTCCCCAGAGGAAGGTGAGAGTAGAGACTTATCTAGGTGAGCAGGGTGAGTTTCCATTATCCTGGGACTGCAGGAACTTTTACATGGGCTTGAGAAATTACCATCATTACCCTGAGCCACATGGGAACCTATGCAAAGCCTGTTTGGTTTCCTAGTCACTACTGAGGGGACTCCTGGAGGCACTATAGGTTTGTTGAATGTCCCAGGGCTTCAAAAGTAAACACACTTGGTATATTAGTCAGCGCAGACTGTCATGATAAACACCATTGCCTGAGTGGCTTAAACAACAGACATTTATTCATTCAAGTTCTGGAAGCTGGAGTCCTAGATCAGGGTGCCAGCATGGTTGGGTTCTGGCGAGAGCCCCCCTTCCTGGCTTGCAGAAGGCTGCCTTCTTGCCGTCGTTGCATGGCCTTTCCTCCATGACATAGAGAGAGAGAGAGAGAGAGAGATCCCCTTCTCTCCCTGTCTTCCTCTTCTGATCAGGCTCCGAATCCCATCATGAGGGCCCCACCCTCATGGCCTCATCTAACCCTAATTGCCCTCCAAAGCCTCCATCTCCAAAACCACCATAATGCAGATTAGGGCTTCAACACGTGGATTTGGGCGGACACAAACATTCAATCTATAGAACACCTGGGTTTGAATTCCAGCTTCCTCTTTTAATTAGGTGTGGATCCTAGATGAATTCGATGCCTGAGATTGCAGCTGCCTCACCTGTATAATGTGGCTAGCAATACCTACTAGGTAAGTTGGACCATTGTGAGGAGTAGAGGGGTTAATGCAGAAAAAGCCTCTGACACATAACAAGTATGAAACACTACCAGTTCTGTTCCTTCTGTCTTGCCTCTTTTGAGGAGTCTCTGATCCATGGTAGCATCTTTGTCCTCAAGTCTTCCATCTTACCCCATCCCATGTGGAAAATGTCTCCTTTTTGAGATACTCTCCATCCTGATGAGTTGGGCTGGGTTCACCCTTCTTTCTCGGGAAGCAACAACAGAAGTAAGAATTATCCTCTAGGAGCCAGAATGGTGCCTCCTCTCTTGGGAGCCCCACTGAGGAGGAGGGCACTGTCAGAGGGCTCTAGAAGACATGTGGAAGTCATCTTCCATCATCCATGATCCCCCAGAAGCAAGTTTCCTCAGCTTACTCACCATCCTGTGTGTCTTATTCCTGGGCCCCGCTTGCCTCACTTCAAAGTCTCAGTGTCTGTGTAACCAAGTCCCATTATGTGGCCCCGTCTCCATGAGCCTTTTCCTGGTTATGGAATCCCCTGGCCCTTGCTTCCTAGCCCCCAGACACCACTATTCTCCCATCAGGGTTATCTCCATTAGCTGTTGCCAACGTCAGTGCATTGAAACAGTGCAATGTTAGACACTTCCCCTGACTAACATCTTTGTACTGAGCGCAGGAATCAGAACGGAACAGATGTTTTAAGGACTCCATAAATCCGTGAAGATAAAAAACCACCCACCCAGCACTTTTTAACAATGCGCCATGCTGATGAACCAGCATATCGGAAATACCAAAATAAATATAAAATCCCCCTGAAGCCTCAGAATAAATCTTAGGTTTTTTTTCTCTTTATTCCCCCCTTATAACATACACCAGACATCATTTTTAATACTCAGTGAAGATCCACAACTGGGAACAGAAGTCTATAAAAACACTCCTGTTTCCCTCTGAAGTGACCCAATAATCAACCACAATGTGCATGAATCACCCTCCAATTGCTTCCTGAAAAACTCATTTCACTCTCCCCCAGAACCTTCTCCCTCTCCCACCACATCCAGTGTTGTCATGTTTCCTCTCATAACTCCTTGCTGAATTCCAGTGAGGTTTTCTAATTAGCCTAATTAATTTTCTGCCCAACTTAATAAGACTGTCTCTGGTTCAGAAATAATTGGACTTCCCAAACACCATTTTCCCTCCCTCTGTTTCTCAGTGGTGAGTTGTGATCCAGCCTCCTTTAATAATTCAAAATTAGCTTCTGTTTTTCAGATGATGGGTTCATGTTCAGAGAGTTATTTAGTTTTTTCATTAACACTCTGACATCACCTTCTCCCTCCTATAAAGAATATCTAAAAAAGCACTAAAAACAAAAATGAAACTTGGATCCTTTCATGGAGAGATAAATCCATTTGGGATCAAGGTTTCAGTAGATTCTTATTTCCTATCGTATCAGTTTCAGGAAGGTAATTTAGTGACCTGGATGAAGTATATTCCTTCCCAGAAAGTTTGGTAACAGCTATGAAAATAAGCTCTCACAAGCCCAAGGAGTAACATCATGAGAAAGTTCTTAAATACATTTAGGCAACTGGCCTCTAATGGAAGAGCAGTCTTCTTTCTGATCTCTTACAAATTTTTGTATATGGTTTGAATTTGTTACTATAGGCAAATGAAATTTTTGTTCAATATATCAGCGTGTGTTCTCCAAACAAATGAGTCAGAAATAAAAGGAGCGGGGCACCTGGGTGGCTCAGTTGGTTAACCAACTGCCTTCAGCTCAGGTCATGATCCTGGGGTCCTGAGATCAAGTCCCACATTGGGCTCCACCTGTTCTGCAGGAAGCCTTCTTCTCCCTCTGCCTCTGCCTGCCACTCCCCCTGCTTGTGTGCTCTCTCTTTCTCTCTCGGTCAAATAAATAAATAAAATCTTTAAAAAAAAGAACAAAAGAAAGAAAAGGAGGAAGGGATAAGAGCTAGGGAGGGGGGTAAAGAAAGAAAAGTTGGTAAGCCAATGAAAATGTCCTTGTTCCAGTGCATATTTGAATAAGATCTGCAAAGCTGTGTAAATTGAATACTGTCTTCTGTTTGCTCTCAGGTTCCAGAATGCCAGGCAATCTTAGCCCATACAGGATTGGTTTTGCAGCCCCAGGAATACTTTACTTGGAACCATGAAGATGGAATTATTTTCTCATTCCCTAAAAAGCCTGAAGCATTTTTTAGAGAACTTATAAATATGCTGATGAACAGTACCAGGAAATAAAGAGCAGAGTAAAAACGTTGCTTCCAATCCTTCTCTTTGTGCCAGAGTGGCACAGCTGTGACCCTTCTTGTTATGGCTGCCATGTTCCAAGTAGAATCATAAAGGTGTGAAGGTTTTCAAAAGATGTATTCCAAACAATAGCTATAAGGGTACAACCTGGCTCTTCTCTTTGCATTATCTTCAGCTAAATTTTTCAAAAATGAAATATCTGAACTTACAAAGTTTGACTTCTTACGTCAATGAAGATAGGTGATCCACTTATGTTCCAATAGTCACTGCTTCTGCATTAGGACTCCTCTAGGCAGATAGATGTTTTAAGACAATATGATTCCGAAAACTCCAAGTGTACCAAACTGGGGATTTATTTGGGGATAATAATTTGGGGATTTGGGGATTTTATCCCCAAAATTTGGGAATAATAATCTCCTGCTAAAAGAAGACTTTCAATCTCTGTCTCTCTGTCTCTCTCTTTAAAAGAGCTCTGGGGATGTTGTTTTGAAGACCATATTTTGTGGTGAATGTGAGATGCAACTCATTTTTTTCAAATGTAAATAAGATTCAGTGTCCTGCAAATGTCCAGAAATGAAGCATGCCTATATTACAAGCCCACATCATCAGACTTGGCTACAACTAGCTAAAAAGACTAAAAAGACTGAGTTGGATTAAGAAGTTTACTTTCAAAGATGAAAGTGAAAAGAATCGTACCATTTGTAACTCTATATTTAAATGAAACTTATTCTTGGGCTCCCAAGTAGAGCAATGTAAAACTGTATAAAATAGTCTATATAGGACTTAAAAATCTTGGGCTTTCCTGCTTATTGCTTAAGTAAGACCACTTGCTTTCAGCGGACTTCTGCAATGTCCACTGACCAGTTGGGGGCTCTTGGAATTATGACCCATTTAAACTATTCAGTGGAAGTCTGTTTAAAATTTTAAGGTGGGGGACGCCTGGGTGGCTCAGTTGGTTTAGCATCTGCCTTAGGCTCAGGTCGTGATCCCAGCGTCCTGGGATGGAGTCCCACATCAGGCTGCTTGCTCAGTGGGGAGCCTGCCTCTCCCTCTGCCTCCTGCTCTCCCTGCTTGTGCTCTTTCTCTGAAAAATAAATAAATAAAATCATTTAAAAAAATAAAATAAAATAAAATTTTAAGGTGGTAGAATAGTATAAGCATTAAATCCTTTATCCACATTTCACCCCCTAGAATATACATTTTTGTGACTATGTTTAAAAAATATATATATCCTTTGCCATTTCATATCGGGGTGGGTTTCTTTTCTCAACTGGGTACATTTTTACTAATCTTTGTCCTATTGCCCCTGCTCTGGTTAAGTTCCTCTGTCACATAATTAAATGACTTTGAATCCTGGTTTTGCACGAATACCTTAGAGGTAAGCTCCTCCTAAGCAAACAAAACATCAAAAGTAACAATAATCACATGGTGATTTCACTTGAAGCCACACTAGTGGAAGTCCAGAACATCAAGTCCTGCCACTGCTTCCATCTCGCCTGAGCTAAGGGGAGTATCATTCATCACAGAGCATTGCCTCCGGAGCTAGCACATTTTCAGAGCACTAGAAGAGCAGGAAGAGTCTTCACCCAAGTCTCCTTCCATTCAGGTTTGCCTTGACCGCACAGTTACGCTGATCGCCGCCCATGTATCCACCCTATTAAGATGGTGAGACAGGCAGAAACACCCTGGGAAAATGGCATATCCAGGCACATCAGTCGGGGACCGGTCAGGCAGAAGGCATACATGGCAGAACTCCAACAGAAGGAAGTTCATACTGGGAGCTAGTTACCCAGTTGTTAGAAAAGGGAAAGAGAAGATGACGAAGCTTCCTGTAGATTCACAACAAAGGAAGTCTCTACCAGGTCTAGGACTAAAGGGTCAAAAAAGATATGATGTTTCCAGGGCCAAGATCTCGGGAAAATACTGAACCAGGACTGTGGCCTAAAGATCGCTTGTCCCCGCTGAAGGCATCGGCTTTCACTCTGGGCTCTCAGGTGGCATTGCATGCCCCCACTCCAAGCTGCACTACCAGCCAAGATTTTATGGATCATAAAATCGCCAGGTCCCCTTTTTAAACATAGCCCCCGGTTTTGCTTGAATGACCTCCAGCAGCAGTGAACTGCATAGCAGATAAAGAAGCTTTTTCTTTTAATGGCTGGGAATTTACTGGCCATAAATTTCACCGAGTGCCCTCAGGTCTATGTGTTATTGTCAGGTAAAGTAAGTAAGGGGAGTAAGCAGTTTTCACTATCCCCCTGAACAGTGTTTCTGGTTTTCTTCCTAAAATAAAATAATCCCTTATTGTAACAATTCTTTAACATGAGGGCGCCCCCGCCCACCCAGTTTCTTCAGAGTAGATCAAGACCTCTCAGTGTTTCTCTTCAACTCTGCACCTCCTTCCTTTTCTCAAAAAGCATGAGCAGGCTGTGAAAAGGACATCTCATTCTCTTTCCTACTGCCCCTGCTACAACACCTACCTCTTCACAAACACAGAGAGTGTGGGATACTGATTGTGATATTCAAGATGACAACCCAGCATGCCTTTTAGAAGTACACTTACTGTCAATGACGTGGTGCTGTCCTTGCCTTGGGTTCAAGCACCACACTGTTAGTGTTTCTGAAGGTCCAGATGCTGACCCCTACTGGCCAAAGCAGGGCAGCGGAAAGAAAAGAAACCGTCCTCTTGATTAGGAACGACAAACACCTAATTATTCTATTGCCACTCCTCAAATAAAACTGAGTGAGATGTTACTATCCTCATTTAGCAGAAATGTTAAATAGCTTGGCCAGACTCTCAGAATGAGTTGCAAAGCAAAGTTGGGATGAGAACCAAGGTCTGACTCACTACGAAATCCACATTATTTTTGCTACATAGTATTGATTCCAATTTTCCATGTGAGTGGCATCATAAAATGCAAAACATGTTCAAAAGAAAATCTTTCCACATATGCATTCAAACATTTCAGTGATAATACGGTATGCCGGAAGAGCTGCTAGGTTTAGAAAATAAAAACACAGGACACCTCGTTAAATTTGAAATACAGATGAGCAACAAATAAATATTTTTAGTGTAAGTATGTCCCAAATATTGTGTGGGACACACTTATACTAAATTTATGTATTATTTGTCATAAACTGAAATGTAGCTGGTCATTCAGTATTTTTTTTTTTTTTGGCAACCCTAAATGTAATCTATCTGTATCTTAATGCCTTGAGCTGTCAGGTTCACTTTGCTGTGACAAACTGAAAATCTTGTCAAAGAAAACTTAATTGCTTTCTCCTCTGCCATTATCGCCAGTCTCCACTCCCTGGGCTTGCTGGGACTTCTCCTAGGCCAAGAGCAAAACCTCTATCTATGATTACTTAAAACTGATGTTCCCTGATGTGCCTAACTAAGCTTTTCACCCAACTCTATCAAGGCATTATATATATATATACACATATGTGGATATATACATGAGATGTATCCATTTAGGAGTGTGGCTCAATGAGTTTTGCTCAATGTATACATCTGTGTAACCACCACTCCAATCAAGATAGAGAACATTTTCATCACCCCAGGACATTACCTCAAACCCTTAGCAGTCAACCCCATGCCCCTCCAGCCCTAGACAAACACTGCTCTGCTTTCTGTCATTATAGATTAGTTTTTATTTTCCCATAATTTTATACAAATGGAATCATAGAGTTGTACCATCTGTGCTCTTCTGTATCTGCCTTCTTTGGCTCAGCATAATCGTTTGAGATTCATCAATAGTTCACTCTTATTAATTGTTGAGTCATCTTCCATAATATGGATTCACTGTAATTTGTTTAGCCATCCATCCATTGATGGACATGGATGGTTTCCAGGTTTGACTAATATAAATAAAGCCATCATTAACATTCATGTACAAGTCTTTGCATAAACATATCACTTTATTTCTCTCAGATAAACAACAAGGACTGAAATGACAGGGTCATATGGTGAATATATGTTTAACTTTATGAGGAATTCCCATGATATTTTTTAAAGTAGTTCTAGTTCTCTACATTCCTACCATAGGTGTTTGATAGTTTCAGTTGCTCCACATCTTGGCCAACAACTATTTATGGTCAGCTTTTTCTTTTTTTTAAGTATTAGTCATTATAATAGGTGTGATATCCCATAGTGGTTTTGGTCTGCATTTCCCTGAGATCAAATGAGTTTTAAAATACTCAGAAAAATAAAATGAATGGCTTCTCCATTCATTAAGCAATTTTTTGAGCACCTATTTTTTTTGGGGGGGGGCAGGAACTTCACTCTAAGCGGTGAGTATAAAATGGGAACAACAGCAGCAGACATGATCCCGTGTGACATGGAGCCGCTAATCTAGTACGTGAGCAGATATTAAGCAAACACTCATGAATATGTATCTACTCATGGTAATCAGTAGCACTAGAAGTATAAATAACTCCTGTGTGCTGACAGAGGCCGCTCAGTTTAGACTAGAAAGTGAGAGATGAACCCTCTGGAAGAGCATTTGACACACCCTGAAGGGTGAGTAGGACATGGGGAGGCAGTGAGGTGGGGGAGTGGGGGTCTTCTGGATGGAGGGAAAGATGTATTTGAAGACCACTGGCTGGAAAGGACTGAAAGAAGGCCCATGTGGCTGAGAACACAGAGGCAGTGGGGAGTGGCACGTGAAGAGAATGTGGAGGTTGGCTGGGCTCGCAGCAGGAGAGCTCTCCAGATCATGGAAATCATCCTCTGGTCCTAAGTGGAGTGGAAATTCGTGGGTAAGGGCATGGGAGGAGCATAAGCTAATGCATGCTATTCCAAATCTTACCCAGACTCCAGTGATGGGAAGGATTTGAAGGAATGAGTCTCTGAGGAATGAGGAGTGAGATGCTAGCCCATGGCTGTCACTGTGGTTGAAGCAGGTGCTCAGGTGTGGGCTTTGGTGGACAGAGAGGAAATGGAAGAGTTCACCATGAATCTTGGAGGTGAAATCAACAGGATTTGGTGATGACTCAGATGACAGGACTGCAGGAGAGGGAGGCCGGAAGGCTGCTGGGTCCCTGCTTGAGCAGTTAGGCTGATGGAGGTACTAACGAACTGTAACTGTCACAATAACTTGTACGGAAAGCTGGAGTGGCAACCTACAGGGAAGGAGGTGATAATCTTGTTGCCAGAGTAACATTTCTCCTGACTGTAAAAATAACGACAGTAAAAATACACAAGTGTGTGGCAATGTGCATGTGACTTCATGGAATGTCTTAGGGGTCTCTCTCTAACTAGACACTGAGTGAGATTCAGGGCCACCACACACAGATGGGTTGACCGTCCGGCTTGAACAACCATGTCTAACGGCCCTGGGGAAATTTGGCAACACCTAGTCTCATGAATAAAAGAAAAAAAGATGTTTCTGTCAAGCAAGGTAGGTATTCTAAAAGATAAATTTAGACACAAAGTAATTGGTGCCTTTTCTCTGTCACATGTAAGCAGGTGCCTAATGGCTTGTCATCTGAGGTCACCTAAGTGGGAACTTAAGTAAACCAAAGAGCAAGTAGCCTCGGGACAGCTTGCTTGGCTTTCTCTCAGTGGGCATTCATGGGGCCACTGCTCCAGGACAGAACCCTGCCTAAACATGACAGACAGACATAAAAACATCAGTGACTCAGTCTCTGCCCTGTAGAGCTGACAAGAAAGCAGTCTAGTGGTCCTGCAGGTAGAACAACGACCACATGGAGATGTACATGCTAGAGCAGATGTGGGTCCTGGGGCCTAAGGTAACCAAAGCAGGGCCTCCTTGAACAAGCCAAATTCCTTCAACTGAAAAAAGAAAGAAAAGAATAATTTCCCTCAATCCAAATCAAAACCTCAATGAGATACCACCTCACACCAGTCAGAATGGCTAAAATTAACAAGTCAGGAAACGACAGATGTTGGCAGGGATGCGGAGAAAGGGGAACCCTCTTACACTGTTGGTGGGAATGCAAGCTGGTGCAACCACTCTGAAAAACAGTATGGAGGTTCCTCAAAAAGTTGAAAATAGAGCTACCCTATGATCCAGCAATTGCACTACTGGGTATTTACCACAAAGATTCAAATGTAGGGTTCCGAAGGGGTACGTGCACCCCGATGTTTATAGCAGCAATGTCCACAATAGCCAAACTGTGGAAAGAGCCAAGATGTCCATTGACAGATGAACAGATAAAGAAGATGTGGTATATATATACAATGGAATATTATGCAGCCATCAAAAGGAATGAGATCTTGCCATTTGCAATGACGTGGATAGAACTGGAGGGTGTTATGCTGAGTGAAATAAGTCAATCAGAGAAAGACATGTATCATATGACCTCACTGATATGAGGAATTCTTAATCTCAGGAAACAAACTGAGGGTTGCTGGAGTGGGGGTGGAGTAGGAGGGATGGGGTGGCTGGGTGATAGACATTGGGGAGGGTATGTGCTATGGTGAGCGCTGTGGATTGTGCAAGACTGTTGAATCACAGATCTGTACCTCTGAAACAAATAATGCAATATATGTTAAGAAAAAAAAGAAGATAGCAGGAGGGGAAGAATGAAGGGGGTAAATCGGAGGGGGAGACGAATCATGAGAGACGATGGACTCTGAAAAACAAACTGAGGGTTCTAGAGGGGAGGGGGGTGGGGGGATGGGTCAGCCTGGTGATGGGTATTAAAGAGGGCACGTTCTGCATGGAGCACTGGGTGTTATGCACAAACAATGAATCATGGAACACTACATCACAAACTAATGATGTAATGTATGGTGATTAATATAACAATAAAAAAATTTAAAGGAAAAACAAAGAATGATTTCCCTCTAGTGTTAACTCTGCACAGTTAATAATAGCTTTCGCTCATTGTCACGTTCGGATGCTCACTCCACGCCAGAGAGAACACAGAGCTGAGCATTTTGTGAGCTCTACACCATTTATTCCTCAGAGCAATCCTGGGAGGTGGACTTTATTGTCATTCCTTTACTACATGCTAGGACACTGGCTAAACCCTGTCAGTTTGCTCACCTCACTGTCTTGGGGAGTGGACAGCTGAGATTCAAACTTATAAACTCATGCACTTGCTGACTCAAATGGCTGTTGATGAGTTTATTCAGAACAAATTTTCAGTGGGCACCAAGTTGGCTGCACTTATTACATGTTCTCCAGCACCCACTCCTGCTTCACCTGTTGATCTATTTAATGCCCAAAGAGGGCTCATTCACGTGTCACGTTTGTGGAACCAAGTGCTAAGGACATATACTGCTCTGTGTCCTTTATTTTCGGTCCAAACAAAACCGGGGACAGGCCACAGAGGCAGGCCCAAGAAAAAAGCAAAGCCAGGGACCCTCTGATACCAAGGACCCCATGCTGCTGGAGGAGCTTTTCTGCATCATGTTGGGGAACCACACAGCCACGCAAGGCCCCCACACTTTATGTAGAGAGCCCAGTCTCCACGGGGAGCAGAGAGAGAGAAGTAGTGCTGTGTGGTCCCCTCCCATCTGTTTTGCAGAGGAGAGTGATTCTGAAAAAGCACATCAGATTAAATAAATTAAAAGAATTGCACCCCTCTGGGAACATTCTCAAAACAGAAAGTCATCTGAACCGATTCACTCACAACCTCTCTCCTAATAGGAAATGAATAGAATCAAAATAAAAATCACTCCTCCCTCTGTATAGTAAGAGGCAGTAGATGGGAGCAGGGAGAGAGGGAGGAGGGGAGCAGGTCACAGAAGACACAGTGTTTACAAAGCCATTAAAGGAGAATGAATAGATCTAGTCTAGTCCCAAAAGGCAAAGAAATGTGAATTTTCACATATAAATAGAAAACATTTAGAATGTTATTAATTCAAGACAGAGCTCGTAATGCCTCTGGATGATAGCTGTGCCTGGGCAGCCGGTTAGCTGCAATGACCCCTGCTGGGAAGAATCTTCTCCTGCCACTGTAGGCCTCTGTTTTCAGAACTTCCATGGTTCTGGGGACTACCAACGAAGCTTGGGTCCACATTTATATACCAGGTGGTGCACACCCTGAACACCTAACCAAGAAACCCTGTGTTACATGGAACCTACTGCAGTATGTGTCCCACAGCAAACCCTTAACAAAGCAGCCTGAGTGACTGCATGACCAAACATACACAGCTCTACCACAGAACTGAACACATTCAACTCACGGCACCTTAATCTTGTATGAATGGCAGCATCGAAACGTCTCGAACCCAATCAGTGGATTCTTCTAAGAAAGATGTATCAGGTAAGACCAAACTCACCATGACAGGTGACAGGTGCCATGGGGTACTCCACGAGCACAGTGGGAGGCCTGTCCCATCATCTATCAGGGTGACACGGTGGTAAGGTGTGGGCTGTGTCCTGGTGGGGGCATCCTTGAGGTCACAGGACGATGAGGAGCTTGCCAGATGAAGAAACAAGGGAAGGGGATTTATACAAAGAGAACAGAACGTAAGTGACACAGACACGGACAGCGCATAGGGCTTTCAGGAAATTGATTTGGTGTCGTTGGAGGTTTCAGTGAAAAGGTAGGACTGGCGGTAGGTCAGTGTTTGAGAGGACAGAGATAAAAGAGTCCTCTTTATTTTGATGAAAAGTTCGAGATTGTTCTGTGGTCCACGGCAGCAGCGGGGCAGTGGGGGGTGGGGGGCAGTTACATTTAGGATTGACATGGCTTGTGTCGCATTTTACAGACATAGGTCTGGCACGATTGTGGAAGATGATTTCAGGGGTGAGGAACAGATGGCCAGAGGCAGACAGCCCAGCTACTAGGCTACCGTGTTTAGTAGAAACACCAGGAGCTTCAGTGAGAGATCAGCTATCTGGAGAGCAAGGGGGAGGCTGAGGGAGAAGGATCGAGAAGGTACAGTCAGGCCTGTCCACTGTGTGAGAAGGGCAGGCCAGGAAATGGTGCTGGCTCCTAGCACAGAAATCTGCACCACATGTGGCAAAAGGCCCCAGAGAGGAGCAACGGGTTTGCAGGGGAACTCAGAAAGAGATGACGAGGTGGGTGCTGGTAAGTCCTTCAGCCGGCATCTTGCCGTAGGAGTTTTTAGCTCACGGAGCTTTGTCTGAATTAATAGTTTTGGGAGTTGTTAGTTTATACGTTGCAGTAGGAAAAAGTATATTTTCCATCTGTGCCTTAGTTTCCCTCTGGCATATTTATATAAAAAGCAAACTGCTCCTTAGGGGTGCAGTGGCTTCCGAGAAATGATTATAATCATCATTTCATATTTTTATAATGTTTCACAATGAAGTAGGTATCTCATCTTGGTCCTTACCATGACCCTACAGGTTAGATACGTTTATCCCAATTTTACAGGTAATGAAATTGAGTGTTTAAGATTAAATGGCTTGGCTAAAACTACTACAGCAAGTCAGTAAGTGCCTAACTTGGGACTGAAACTCTGATTTCAGTTCTCTGATTTTTTTCTGTACCTATTGCTGAGACTTTGTTACCATAATTTGTTGACATCGTTGTAACTGGTTTTTTTTTCATAATGGTACAATAGCCTCATGAAAGATAACACTGAAATTCAAAGTTTTATAAGAACGCTAAGTGTCTGAAGCAAGGGAAAAAAAACAGTAATGTTCCATCATTTATGAGCTCCTTGGAAGATAAAGGTTATTTAAATGCATAGGCTTATTAATGTCTCTGCAAACTCACAGGTCTATCCTTCTGGGCACAACCTGAAACTGTTAATTGTACCGGAGGAGACAGACAACATGCTTCGTGCCTATCTTGATCTGGAAAATTATACCACATGGATGAAGCAAAGCAAACTTAGTGCCTGGGTGCAGAGTGAAGAAATGCATTCTGGAGCATCGTCTTCCCCTCTGCAGGCTCCTCCTTTCTTGTCTCTAAAATTTTCACCGCACCAATCTGGCTACATCACATCCCTTCATAGAAGTCAATGAAGAGCTCCCCATTGGGCAATGTTTCCCTTTTCTAGGGTTGAGAAAGAGCAGCCTGTGTCCCCATGCCACCGGCATGCAGGAAATGTGCCCAAACAGCTCTGTGCAAGATGTCCGTCCCTGATGGTTGCCGCGGAGAAATAAATTAAATCTCGCGAACCCTCAAAGTCACCTTCTGAAGGAAGATTCTTTTTTTTTTTTTTTTTTGTTCTCCACCATATCTACTTACCTTGTCCTTCTAATCATTCATAGGAGTAGGAGAGTATAAAGACTCCCCAAGAGAGGGCACGTCCCCTGGGGGAGGCTGATAGAGGAGGAGTGGCTGAAGCCCCCACAGTTCCCTCCGACAGTGCTCTGTCCTTCTGCTACAAGTCACCCAGAAGCCCAGGTGTTATGGGGTGCAGCAGAAAGAGGGGCACAGATTAAAGAATGAACGTTTTACCTTGAAATGCCGCTTTTGGTGAAATTTAAAAAACAAAACTAAAGGGTCTCTTTTGTCCATCGAGAAGGATTTATTTCAGTGCTCTAACTTCACTTACTCTCTGGGAGAACCTTAGTTTCCCTAAATGCTAAGCCTAGCAGATGAGGATGGAAGGATGGAGTCGAAGGCATTATTTAACCAGACAAGATGCTCTGGTCATGGCAAAAATAGTGATTCTGAGAGCATCGATTATATTTGCACAGGGCTTTTAAACTTGCCAACACCTTCACGCTCATTCGATCACTTTGGCCTCATCTAGTAAGGCAAGTAGTAGCTTGAATAACTCTTCCCATTTGAAAGATGAGGATGCTGAGGGGCAGAGCCCTTAACCGGACGGTACCTCCTAACACCTGGGGGGGGCAGGACACAGACCGTCTGTTCTCTCTCAAATCCTTCAAATCCTACAGGGATAGCTCCAGGAAATACAGCCCCAGTAATATGTGCCATAATCATTTTCATCCAAGGCTGTAACTCCGCAAAGTGGTTTCTGGTACCACCATCAATCACAGGGTAACTCCAGCAGAAGTCCCTGCATCTGCGTGTCAGCGTTTGTTTAAAGAATGTCACCCCTTTATAAACACAGGGCATGGCTGCAGCTGAATCATCATTTAGGGGCTCTATCAGTATCCAAAGTGCTTGCATTTGCCCAGGAGATGCTCACAGGTGTGGCCAGTGGCCTCAGTGTTCAGTCTCCAGGGATACGGCCATGATGCATATGCTCAAGTTGATGCACTCACGTGGTGGGATTAGGTGAGAGGAATGTACAGTAACCAGGATCTTCGTGTCTCTGGGGCTGAACAGAGTCCAGCCAGTTCCAGAGTCCAGTTCTGTGTCCTCAAGAAGTTGGGCTTGAGGGCAAGTATGCTACGCTTATTTGCCAAAATTGATCCAGAGGCTCAGAAACAGCACACTTCGAAAATTATCCCTTTGTTTAAACATTAATTGTCTAATCCACATCCAATTCCTTAATAGACTTCTCTGCTCCTTTTGCCTTCTCCGACAGGTTTTCTGCAGAGTGCTTGAAGAGGGAATTGCCGGCAATGTTTGAAACTGGGAGATACTTTCCCCCAGGACACTTAGTGTGCTTCTAATGACAGTCATTTCTTTTATGTTTTTATTAACTTGAGTAGGAAGGAGGGGTTGACTTGCATGTTCTATATTGCAAACAATAATAATCTCTATACAAATGTTGGATGGGAAAAAAAACACAGTTTTTTGTAGATTTGCTGAAATATTATAAACTCACAAGAATAAAGTCAATTATTTAGTCCCTTTAGAGTCTAGATTGCAATTTATTTGTATGGAATTTAATAATCCTTAGCACTTTACATATCTAAAGTACTTTACAAACATTAACAAATTAATCTTCTCACTAGCTCCTTAAAGTTAGGAATAATTACCTGATTCACAGATGGGGAAATCAGGAAAGGTTAAGAGACTTGCTTCCAGTCACAGAGATAGTGTCTCCAAAGATAGGAAGCAGAATAGGACCTGCTTCTCAAATATGGGCTAATTTTGGAATATCAAGAGTTCCTAGTGGGAAAAGACATTTAGGTATTATCGGCTGCTGGCAGATTACTAGAGTCAAAATATACCTTGAGGAAATTGGGAACACAAAGGGTATATTTGGATTGGGTGCAGGAATGAATAGACCAGATCAGATGGTAGGGCCCTCTCAGTGTCGGGGAATTGCCCTGAGTTTGACAGATCTGCCCCCAAAGTACTGGACTAAAATCTCTAGATGAAGCTCTAGTTGATCTGTATAATGCTGAAGGGTATACATATTTTCAGAAAAATAAGAACAGCTGCTTCCACCATTTCACATGACTTCCCAATCTTATTGCTTTTTCCCTGTTCTCCTTGAGATGTGGAAGTAAAATGCACTGAGGGGTAGTGACTCACGGATATATTTGGAAAGTGGCAGAAGTCATCATTCTGCCTGGTATGCCTTTATTCTGGCCAAACACTTGGTAGGAAGACTGCAGAACACAATTCCATTTATTTGAATCCATGATCCTGAACACACTTAAAATCCACATAACAGATCACCCCTCTGAGGAAGAATACTATGAAAGTTCTAGCATTACCTTTATCTGTTTCATAGATTTTGCATAGAAACTTGTCATATCTGGCTTCTGAAAATGAGAATGTTGGTTTCTAAGGGGAACCTGGTAAATGGAAACCTGATAATATGACCTCTACATTTTATTTTCTCTTCTGTTTTATCTTTTTCCAAAATTATCTCTTAAATAATGATCAGACACCAGAAATCGATATATCCTAACCAAGAGTTACTGTTTTTAAAGTGTGAAAAATAAAACCACACAGAGGTAACAATAACCAGCAAAAGGCACAATCGGCAAAGTGTTAACAATAAAAAGCCAAGCTGTCAAGTCTTAAACAGATGCCCGGGCCTGAGAGGTTACCACCAAGTCTCAGCTTTTGTTGAAACCATTGCATCCTTTGTGAGAGGCGGAAAAAAGACAAAGATAGTTTTTCTGAAATCTCTCCTTGCGATAATTGAACTGAACAATCAAGCAGAGCTACAGACCTCAGATGGTTCATACAAACACATAAACAATTGGAGAAAAGGAAACTGAATCTATCAGCCTCTCGTGTCAACCTTCAGAACTCCCTCTTCACACTTTTCCTCGGCAGACGGTCAGCACTTAGGCATTCAGTGCATACAAATTTAATTTGTGCACTTGCTGAATTGTTACTATGAAAAACAAAATATTATTTCATGTCTGGGTTCTCATCCTTCACCTAGATTCCATTCTATGTGAATACATGGCCCCTTTTTTCTATTTCTGTCACAACCATCAGCTCTGCCTACCTTGTTTTTTAGCTGACCAGCCTGTCTGCCAGGAAAGCAGGCTTTCCCCTGTTTTAAATGGAAAGAAATTAAATGAAAAGACATAATTTATGCTCCCCTTCTCATACATTTCACCGAGGGCTCAAAACATCTTTAAATTGGCGTAAGTGCCCTTTTATTTAATATTGGAAGTGGCTTGGCAAAAATCACAGTTTCTGTGTAATTCACAGAGGTTATTTCTCCAGGCCAAGAGAAAAACTACCCCCTACCCCAGATTACAGACACCGAAAGGTACTTTATGTTCTTTAGTGGTACTGGTGCTTTCTTTCAAAAAGAAAAAGAAATGATTGGGTATCTCTCAATATTAATTTTCTCTCAATATCCATTTGGAAAGGATCACCAAATAAATAAGTCTACAGACAACAAATGAGGTAAAGATATCATTTGTAAATACAATAAGGTAACATGCTATTACTTAGAAATATTTTCTAAAGGCCACAACAAAATTTGCCCCAAATTTGCACATTTTGAGTTTCTTTATTAAATGTATAGTATTCTATGAATATAAATTCTTGTTTTTATTTTTTCTATTTTAATCCACAAACTATGGAAAATAGAAGCTTCCTCTTCCTTTCTTTCTTTCTCTTTCTCTTTCTCTTTCTTTCTTTCTTTCTTTCTTTCTTTCTTTCTTTCTTTCTTTCT
>NW_027397081.1:27246000-27283799 GCF_003265705.2 Callorhinus ursinus | reverse complement strand
TCTTTCTTTCTTTCTTTCTTTCTTTCTTTCTTTCTTTCTTTCTTTCTTTCTTTCTTTCTTTCCTTTTTTTCTTCTTTTTTTTCTTTCCTTCTCCTTAAGTTTTTCTCTTAGTCTCACTTTTCAACTATCCTTTTACTTATACTTCCACTTGCATACAAGTTGTTTACAATATTGAACTATTAAATTAGCTTAATTCTTTTTTATTTCATAATTAAGTTTCCATCAGAAAGTCCATGATCACCTGAGTGAATGAAGAAGGCAAGTCAGTATTTAGGAGCAAAATCCCAGTGGCAAAAGATGTTCTGAAAAACAGAGCATTTCTCTGTGGCTCCTACATCATTGAACTTGGGGGTCAGCATGCCCAGTGGAAGTCCAGAATTTCTCAGAGCGCTGACCAGCAGATCCTCCTATGACATGGGGTCCACACGCACAGATGTGTGCAGAACACAAACTCTCTCTCCTCTCCAAGCAGGCCAGGCCCTCTCTGGGCTGGGCCATCTCTCCTGGATGCAGTGGCTCTGGCAGGGTTTGCCAGGTTCCCTGCAAACATCCTATCTCTTAAAGGTCATGACAATGATCAAAGATGATCCAGCCTCCATGGTGACGATGATGCTCCGCCTGAGCCTCGCCTGCCCTCAGTTCCAGCTGCCACATTCAGGGTCAATAAACTATTATTCTAACTGCTTTTCACAGCCCACTGACTTGAAATTGACTGCCTGCAGCTCTGTTTTGCTGCATGGAGGACAGAGAAAGAGAGAGAGAGAGAGAGGGAGGGAGGGAGGGAGGGAGGGAAGGAGGGAGGGAAAGGGAAAATCAGGGATTAAATGGACGGAAACTCCAGAGTCAAGGGAGAATTTTCCAAAAAAGAAAAATTTCTAGGAATTTTAGTATAAGCCTTCTAAAAACACACACACAGTCTAACTAGTGTCCCATTCTAGTCCAATTAGTAGATAAGAACTGTCTATTTTTGTGGATAATAAGCAAAAATCAATAAAATAATAATAATGTTCATAACAGTCACTTATCAGTGAAAAAGGGAAGTGCTTGTTCAGTATGTGCTATGTCAGGCACTGGTTGCCTCAGGCTTCTTGTGGGCCCCATATCAATGACTCCTCACAGCACCCTTTTAGACAATCAGTGATTATTTTCCTCATTTCACAGATGTGGAAACGGAGGTCTAGAGATGTAAGCCGCTTTCTCAGAGAGAGAGAAGTGATAACTGGGGTTGCTGAGATTTGAACACAGTCTTGCCCAGTAGCCCAGTGAGCCAAGTATTAGTCTGGTGTTATTTTTTTTTCTTTTAAGATTTTATTTATTTATTTGACAGAGAGAAAGAGGGGGAGAGAGAACACAAGCAGGGAAAGAAGCCCGCAGAGGGAGAGGGAGAAGCAGGCTCCCCACTGAGCAAGGAACCCAATGAGGGCCTCGAACCCAGGACCCTGGGATCATGACCCGAACCGAAGGCAGATGCTCAACTGACTGAGCCACCCAGGCATCCCTAGTCTCGTGTTATAAATTACAAAGCTGCAAGTGAGTGAATAACGTAACTCACTCAGCACTTTGCACTAGTATCACACTGAGGCTTCAAGCTCACATTTGACTCCCAGACCATTTTTTTTTTTCCCCATTAAACCAAAATGTCAGATAATCACACTCCTGGGTCTAGGAGGAGGTGTGTTCAGCTCCCTCCTCATTTTGGGTGTTTCCTCTTCCTTTGAGCCCCCTCCCTCACGGTTTCTGCAGGATCTTCATCTTCCGCCAGTTGCTCTGTACCTTCCTGTATTTGAGGAATGAAGAGAAGTCAGAAGCTCAGACAGCCTTTGACAACTGCAGCTTCCCATCTGGGACGTCTTGCAACATTCACGTTCTTCTGCTCCTGCTGGCAAAGACTGCTACTCTAACCAGGAACAGAGTCCTCATGTGACAGCTGTGTCTTCCCGTCCCTGGGCTGGGAAGCACATGATCAGCTGTTCTGTGCCTTGACAGGCTCGGACACGTGGCACTGAGCTCCCTGGATTTTGAAAGCCCTCCACAGACACAGAAAGCACAGGAGAAGAGACACGGGCCACCAACTGCAACCAGGGTGTGGGGGTGAGCGGTTTGACGGAGGTTATCAAGCCATTTAAAAACAAAACTGTTGCTCCCAATGTTGAAAGAGTATTGATATAAAAGACACAATTGTTTATTCCTGCAGCCTTTCGTGGGAGGCATTATTATCCCTACTTTTTAGATTGGGAAAATAAAGTTCCAAGAGGGTAATTTATCCATGGGAGTAATAAATGGGAAGTTTAGGATTGGAATTTTAAAATGCTTCATCCCAAAACCTATTTTTCTTTTTGTTTTCTTCCACTCCAACAAGGTGAGCTGTTTTGATTTCTCAGAAGCAGTCAAAAACACTAAAACATTGGTTCCTTGAAAAAACTTTGGGAGTAGGGGTGTGAGAAGGAACTTTTCCTTAGAAGCATTAAAGCTCAATCATCTTTAAAATATTACTATGAAAAAAAAAACGTGCTACTGTGAGCATGGCAGTGGGAGGGAACATTGCCTCAATTGGCAGATGAAAGACTCGATGAATGGTCATTCTGGGCCAGTGGCAAGGCTGCAGGAATCAAAGGCCACATCCCTTGGCCCCCAATTCAACCCAAGAAATTGTATCATCTTATTCTTGAGCTTTAATTCCTTTAATGGGGCTTGGCCACACCTCCTGGATTGACTTGCTAATGCAAAGTGTATCTAAACACTCAACACACACAAATCATTTGGACCCAACATAGTATGGGGAAATTGAAAGAATGCTGGTCCCACTTGTGAATAGCTTTCCTTTACCTTCTGGATGTCAGAATCAAAATAAGCTTCTTTGGGGAGTAATACATGGCTGATTGGCAAAGAGTAGATGTCCACTTGAGGGTCATAAATCTTGGTGTCTAATTGCCAAACAAACAATATCTATGTATAAGCAATTTAGAATTAGCTATGGGAGTTGGGATATGAAAGAAGGAAGCTATGGTTTTCCTGGAAATTTTTCAAAAATTCACGATATTGAATACAGCATAAAAGCCACTTCACTTCCATTACTCTGGATAATTTCTTGTTGGTTCAGCCCTATTTCACAAGTTCTTACCTTGATATTAATTCACAGTGACCATTTGTAGCAGGTGAACACAGACTTCTGGTAGGCAGGATGGTAATGGGGATCGTGTCAAACCTTTCTTGTGGCTGACATCTAAAAACAGATGAGAGGGCCTGCCTGCATCCAAGAGGATGGCGGACGGTGCTCGCAGAGCCCCCGCCATTCACCCCCACACAGTGGCAAGAGACCTGAACCCTGGGTCCATCTGTGTTTGTTTGGATTGCACGTGCCCCTCCAGAAAGTGAATTCAAGGAGGGATACCCAGGAATGATGGCTAACCCAGCCCATCCATCGCCATCCCCTTGCTCTGCTGCTAATGAAAACTGCCGCTGATGGCTACCCTGGCAGCCTCCGGGACATCGCAGAGGGAAAAAGCCACCGAAAACGACGGAGTCAGTTTGATCTACAGTGTAATTACAGCCGCGGCTGTGAGACAACACAAATTTGGCCCTATGCAGGCATATTTCTTTTTGTCCAGAAATTAATTTTCATATCAAAAAAGAAACCATTTAACTTCTGAAACCGAGTTGGGCAGGGGAGAATAAATGCCAAGGACGGCAACCCGAGGTCTGGGGTGTCAGCCTTGTCCTGGGCATTAATATTTCTGCTAGACTTTGAGGAGAACGAGAACTCCCCCTCGCCTCCCACCCTCGCCTCGCTCCGGGGCAGACATCAAGAATCAGATTCCAAGTGGAAGATATTTGTAGAAGCAGGGGTAGGAGAGGCGGAGGCACACAAAGAAGGAAAAGAAAAAGGGGAAAGGGAGCAGAGAGCATAGACATCATAAAACCCAGATCTATTAATCTTCCCCCCAGGATCAGGAAGACAGAAGTAAAATGATGTTTGATGCTTTTTTCCCCGAGCTCTGGAGGGCAAATGAAATAACAAATAAGAAAATGCTGAAAAATCAACACAGTTTATCCCAGATAAAAATAGAGGTACAGTAAAACAAATAGCATGAATGGTTTCTCTTCCACTGACAAGTGGAGCAGAACGAACATGCTTACTGAGCTTCAGAATAAAGGTTCTCCTTGATCTCTGATGTCTGTGGCCCAGACTGGGGGTGAGACTTTTAAGACAGAGAGGTGAGATCCGCCGATCCTGCGGAGCTCCTGTGGTATGCCCCTCCCCTTCCCACTCGCTTAACCTCCTTCCAACCACGTTGTTTCCTTCCTTAGCGCTTACTGCTACTGCCCGGAGGGGTGGGGCTCTGCTCCTGTGACCAACTGTCCCCTCTTAAAGGAGTTACCTTGCGGGGGATGCCTTACTCAATGCCAGATAGATCCAAATCCAATCAGTGTTGATTCTCTTCCTCTTTTGACACTTAGCCTGACAACCGGACATCCAGAAAAGGTAGCTTTCTAAAAAAAAAAATGTATAGCTATCGTGCATCTGAAGAAACAGATAGATTTGAAGCTCCCCGAGGAGAGTCACTATGTTTGGGGACTTTATAATGACACTGGTTCCTGCATAGGACTCCTCCGTTAATAATGGCTTCTTTTTAGAGTAAACACATGTCACAATTCTACATGAGAATGTCCGGGATCGGCACCAAATTCTCAACTCAGACGGACAAACCTCCTTCCAGGATAGGAACAGGGATGACAATGATCTCATTCATCCTTCCCCTCCTACTCCCTTCTTCTCCCCTTACGCCACCCTAAGAGAAGTCAGGGAAATGTTCGCACTATTTTAACAAAATTGAGTTAACGTAATCATCTACCTCTCTTTCTCTCCTTCATTGTGTCCTCAGCTGCCTTGCCAGGGAGTGAGAGGTTTTTGGCAGATATGGAATGTGTCTCAGGAACTGACAGAACACCGTTTCGGAGCCATCTCCAGGTGATAAAGTGTCAAATGAGATGGAACTGAAAGTGAAATCCATTTGAGGAGGCAGGCGAGCCTGGGGTGATTGATGTGAGGAGGAGAGAGGGAGCGGGGTGAAGCGGGGCCACCCTGCCCCTTGCTCTGCGGGCCAGAGTCGTTATAAGTAGAGACGAGTGTGTGGCTCAGACAGACGATGAAGTTTTCAGAGTCACCTAATAGACTGTATCTGCTCAGTGCTTTTGAACTTGTGAGTAGAATAGGCCCGGCAGGCAGGTAAAGGTAGGTATGTGTCTGTAATGGGGAGAGGTAACTATTTTCATGGCATTTGGATACAAAGGAGGTAACTATTTTCATGGCATCATGGATACAAAGGAGGCTGGGGATGTGGAAATAATGAATCTAGGACGGGCTTTATGTGGTTCTAGATGTTCAGCATCCATTGAGGTATATGACCTTGGACAAGTCACCTTTCTCAGCTCTGAGTTTCTCATCTTTGAAATAATGGAAATAATGTCAGAGTTGGGAGGAACAGCTTGCCCAATGACCTTCATTTTTTTTTTTTATATGAGAAAACTAAGTCATGGAGAGGAGTGATTTGTGGAGAATCACACTACTTTTAGAATTTATACACAGAAGTGGCTCAAGAATACTCAAGGATATTTATCTCACAAATGAAAACCTAAGGAGTTTCCAAGGAGTTTCCAAGGTCTCAGACTCCCACTCCAGTGTTCTTCCCGCTATACGTATGTATGGCCCAGCAACACTGATCTTTGTTATAAAATTAACAGAAGGAGCTACAGCTTACATTGCAAGAAAGCACCCAAAGAAACAGCTAGGCATGTAAACATAGGCAACAATGTCATGTCTATTAAAGGTGAAGTTCAGTAATATATTCTTTGTTCATTGGCAAACACCTTGTCAAGGTATACTTGAAACAAAACTTGTCTGTCCTAGCTGTTTCCTTTTTTTTTTTCTTCTTCTGCACCTGACTTCATTCCAGGCAGTAAAATTCCATCCCCTGCAATTTTTAATACCTATATGCTTCAACAAAATGACTGTCACATTGGGGCGCCTGGGTGGCTCAGTCATTAAGTGTCTGCCTTCAGCTCAGGTCATGATCCCAGGGTCCTGGGATCGAGCCCCACATCGGGCTCCCTGCTCAGCGGGAAGCTTACTTCTACCTCTCCCACTCCCCCTGCTTGTGTTCCCTCTCTCACTGTCTCTCTCTCTCTCTCTCTCTGTCAAATAAATAAATAAAATCTTAAAAAAAAATGACTGTCACATTACTCTGGTATAGGTTTTGTATAGAAATAGCCATTTTACTTGGCTTTTCTCACAAGTTGTATGTCAGAATATTACATCCATTTTTCAGATGGAGAAACTGAGGTCAAAACTGACAAGGGTGCACAAAACATGTGAGAAATGCTCCACAAAGTATTCTGTAGGATCTGGACAGCTGTGAAAAGTGGCTGGGAGTTTTGCCAGCATCTGGCCAGAGCGGAAATATTCTTCAGTGTGCTTCTAATAATGAAAGAGTTTTCTTTTCCTCCTCTTTTTCCCCTTGCAGCACATTTTTGGCAGGATCAGCTAAATAAGTGTTATACAATCTAGCACCTCTTGAGACCTCAGTGGCAAAAAGGCCATTGAGTAAGAAGAGAATTTTCAAGTTCTCAGGAAGGATTTTGTCACATATTCCTAGTTGATCTTATTAGCACCTGTCACAGTGAAGTTAGCCCCTCGGTTATGTTTTCTTGGCTTTTTCAGTATTTGTCATCTCGTTGCTATTGTTCTTGGTATTATTTTAATTATTCTTCTTTCTTTTTATTGGATTTTAATTTTCTGAATAGCCCCTGGGTGATGGTGGAGAAATAATAAAAAGAAGTATAATAATAATGATTGTGAATAGTAGCACAGGGGGATTTAGTGCTGCTGGTGTTACTGATATTGTTATTTGGATAATTAATAATGATACTAATAGTGGCAATAATGATTAGTTTTTATCTGGGAAGCACACTGCATTTTAGAGAAATATAACTTGTGCACACTCACACATCTTGGGATAAAGCAAAGGGGAAGAGCCTAGTTATTAATAAAGTCACTACCCTAAAGTAAGAAAGAACAGGGCAATATAAGTACAAGGAATAGTTGGGAATCACTTACATGAATGGCACAATCAGGGACAAAAGTTAAAATTCTTAACTCTATGTCTTGTGAATGATGAGGTTTGCTCCTTTAGGATGGGGCCCTGTCTCATTCACTCCCGGGTCCCTCTACCTAGCTCACCACCAAACATTTATTTGGCCCACAATATATGCTTGCTGGAAAGATGGAAGGCAGAAAGGCGTGCAAGTAGGGAGGAAGGAAGGGAGGACTCACTAAAGTAGAAAAGTGTAAATCAAAGTCAGAAAGGAACGTGGGGGAATATACTGGATCCTTGAGTGGGCCTTATCACGTATTCCAACTGCATTACAATGGTAATGGCTATTCAGCCACTCCAAAACCAGGATCACTTCTAGAGCGACCATTACAAGGACAAGCCTTAATTCACCCAGGAAGTCAGCTCTGAGCTGGAGGATAAGGTGGTAGAATTATGGATGGGAAGTTATTGATGAATAGGCTTGTCCCCATCTTCCTTTGCCTCCTTCCCTGCACTGCCCCATTGAAGGGTCCCTTTGTTGTCACATATGTCTATGCCTGGCAGGAGTCTGCCACCAGTTACTATTTTAAGCATACTTTCAATTATCAATAAGTTATTACAAGAAACTATCTATTGGTGTGGACAAAAAAATATGAACAGTGATGCTTTTAGAACATTATTCCTAATACCAGATGAGTGGAAATTATCTTAATGATCAACAACGTGGGGATATTAAGTCCATTATGGCATATCCATATGATGGATTACTATGCAGCTATTAAAGTGACATTCTAGAGCAATTTTAATGGCATGAGAAAAAATGATGATGTTAAGCAGGGAAAAAAGCCAGGAAAGAAAAGTAGAGGCAAGGAACTTATTAGTGGAGCAATGAAAGAAGATGTTGGACTAGCCAATTATAACGTGCCTTGAATACTGTTCTGAGGAGATTTGAGTTTAATTCATGGAGTTGGGGAAACAGCCACATTTCTACATAGGAGGGTAACAGCTGCAAGCTGATGGAGGGGAATTTTTTTTTCATTAAAGCAAGACTTTAATATTTGTTTAATAGTACTGTCATCAGGCCAATGCTCTAAATTAATAAATGATTATCACAGCAATATTGTTAATGTAAAACATTATATTATACCAACAGAATCAATCAAAGAAGAAACTGAAGCTATCACTGGGGACACATGACTGAAGCCCATGAGACCGTAACTTTCCCACATATATGTTAGTTTGCAGGATAAGTGAATATTATTAATTGATTTGAATCCACTCAGAGGGTGCTGCTCTTTAATCAAAATAGAAATTATAGCTAATATTTTTTTGCCCCACTCTGTCTTCTATAAGCAATCAGTCTTCTAATGTCTGTGTGTTCTTCAGAAAATTTAGATGTGATTCCTTTCTGAACTCTGTTTCTGATATTGGTATGTATGTATACATGACAGTATAGCCATTTTTTTCATAGATATGTATATATAAAATCATATTATTAAAAGTTTAAAAATACATATATGCATATGGAAAAATGCATGTCATCTATAGATCTTGACCATGTATCCTGGAGAAAAGAAAATGTCTGCACAAGCAGACTTCACCAAGAACTACTTCAGTGCCCTCTAAGAATACATAAAACTAACACTACAAACACCGGAATACTGGAATGGAATGACATGGCACCAGGCCTGAGATGATGAGACTTTGTGGAAACAAAAAGACTTATGAAAATCAGAAGTATGGGAACATTTCGTCAAAATTACAAGTGTTGGCAAACATGTGGAGCAACAGGAACCCTCTTACACTGTTGATGGGAATGCAAACTGGTGCAGCCACTGTGAAAAGCAGTATGGAGCTTCCTCAAAAAATTAAAAATAAAAATACCATGTGATCCAGTAATTCCACTACTGGATATGTACCCAAAGAAAACAAAAACACTAAATCAAGAAAAGATATGTATGCATCCTTACGTTTATTTCAATGTTATTTACAATAGCCAAGATATGGAAGCAGCCCAAGTGTCCATCCATAGATGGATAAAGAAAAAAGACCCAGGAGAATCAAAATCATGGGGGTATTTCATCAAAATTACAATTGATTTAGATTGCCTCAAAATTTGCTCTTCTGAAATCTCACACTGAGAAAGTTAGTTGTTCAATTTGACATGGTCAACTCTGTGTTTAGGGAAAAAAACAACCCTGATGGTCCTGGGAAAACAAGAGGGATTAGGCGGTGGAGGGTCGGAAGCAGAACACAGAGACATGGTAAGGGCCCAAACGAACCAATGAGGGGGGAATAGAAAGAAGGTGATGAAGTCTAGAGATTTCCCAGGATCCAATGGACAGGAGAAAGGGCCAGTTACAGAGAGAGTAGGAAGGAGGAGACAAGTGGCTATTTACAAAGACTCGGAAGTTTCCAGATTGAACAACTGGGTTAATAAATAACAAATTGGGTTAATAAATAACAGAATGCAAGATGGATTTTGTGTTTCTATTGTTCTAAGAACTTGCTAGAGCTTATCTTATGAATTCTCATGACAGCCCTATGAAATGGGTTCTTTAATTATGCTCATTTACAGATGAATGGATGGAGGCCTAAAGAATTTAAGTAAAATATGTCCAATATTACCCATTTAAGAAGTGGTGGGGATAGCTGAATATGGAAGTGCCTGGCTTCCTAAACGATATGCTATAGCACACACAATAGGACATCAGATGGACAAGCATTTGTGCAGATAGAGACCCTGGGGTGGAGAGAGGTTTTCAGATGAAGCACCAAGGCAGAATAGATGCCAACAACAGCCACCATAACCAGCCCATGAAACATTTTTCAGAGAACAGGAATTTATCTCTGAGACTATGTTGAGCAGGCCCTGGCCCCTTTTAAGGCATTTTGGTGAACTTAATCATGGGGTCCTGCCAGCCAGCTGCCTGCCTGTTGGTGAATTTCTTCAAGGAAGCTTTGCAGCCAACATTCAACGCCAATTGTGTTCTGATTGCTTCCACTAAATCAAGAAGAAAATTGAAAAAATTGACATACACATGCAAAAACATGTGTGGAAGTCTGGAAAGGTGATGATTGGTGCCCCAAGCTATGACCTTTATTTTAGATCAATGGACCCCAGTGAGCATCAGTTATGTTTGAAGCTGCACAAAATGAACTGAAATAAGAGGGATAAATACGAACGGTTAAAGGCCTTTTCTAGAGGAATTTGGAGTTGTCTAGATATCATATTTAAAAAAACACTCTGATACCAGACAGAAATGGAAGATAAGCATCAAAACTAAGCACTGACCTACCCAACCAGACTGAGTTATTTTAAGCAACATGACAACGGGAGCTGATCTACATATCTTTGATCTAAAGAAACCAGGTGAGCATAAAGTAGAGAAAGATCCACAGTTCTTATGGTTTTCCTTTGAGTCCTCTAAAATAAAACAAAATTAGGGTCTAGAGATTTAACATGAAGGAACAGAGTGAGAACACAAATTTGGGGGATGGGTTGTGGGCCAACAATCATGTGTTCCATTAAATTATGATTTTTTTTCTTGGCTTAGAAATTATAAGGGGAAAAATTCCACATTCTGATTTGTAAAGTATTTCATAGCTTAAATAAAATAAAACAAAACAAACCAACAAACAACTTAACAGTCTGATGTAATAAGGTCTGGGTAATAATACCCCCCCTCACTTGGGTGAGAGCTTACTGACTGGGTTCTGGAACTGGCGATGCTCTTCCTGGGGACTGTTTTATTTCAGAGAGAAACCGGGCAGTTTGCTGATTCTAATAGAATTCCTGGAAACTTAAGTTTTGTTCTCAAAGAGACACCTTACATCCATTCCTGACGTCGGCAGATCCTTTTCTTTCCTCTTCCCTTCCCCTCTTTTACTCTCCCTTTGAGTGCGGATATTTCTTGGGGCTCAGGGGTTCCCTGCTCTTCTTTTCCTCCTTGAACTCATGCCTCTTCATGACTTCAGCAGTCACCCATGTAATGATTAGTAGGAGGATTCTAACTCCAGTCCCTTTCGCTCACCCATTTGCCTATGTCTTTACAGGGCATATGTTACCCCCGGACAACTTTATTTAGATTTACTATTTTCACCCCAATGAATCACATTAAAAACAAATGAGGTGAAGATATACAAATGGACAACAAGCATATGGAAAGATGCTCAACATCGTTAGGGAAAAGGAAATCAAATCACAGGATCGCACTTCACACCTACTAGGGTGGCTATAATCAAAATGAAGGCAATGACAAGTCTTGGCAAAGATGTGGGGAAATTGGAAACCTCATACGTTGCTGGTAAGAAAACAAGATGGTGAAGTCACTTTGGTGAACAGTTTGGTAGTTCTTCAAAGTGTTAAACATAGAATTGCCATATGAACCAGCAATTCCATTCCTAGCTACATACCCAAGAGAACTGAAGACATATGTCCACAAACAGCTTGTACATGAATGTCCGTAGCAGCATTATTAATGATAGCCAAAAGGTGAAGCTATTCCAGATTTCCCTCAAAATCCCTTATGAATAGATAAATAACACATGGTATATCCACACAGTGGAACATTATTTAGCCATAAAAGGGAACAAACTGCTAATTCATGCTACAACATAACCGAATCTTGAAAACATCATGCTAAATGAAAGAAGTCAGACACAAAAGGTCACATATTAAATGATTCTATGTATGTATATTAAATGGCCAGAATAAACAAATCCATAAAGACAGAAAGGAGTTGGCTCTGGCTCCCAGGAGCGAGGAGGAAGGGATGTGGGATGTGATTGTTGATGAGTCTAAGGTTTCTTTTTGGTGTGGTAAAAAGTGTTCTGGAATTAGTGATTATTATGATTTGCACAACTTTGTGAATATACTACAACCCACTGAACTGTGTACTGTAAAAAGGTACACTTTATAGTATGTGAATTATATCTTAATTACAAGCAAACTGAACATTTTTGGTAAAGATTTCAACATCCCCTCTTCAAACATGACCCCCAAGTGCTTGAGTTCACCGGCACCCCCCATATTTATTGAATGTCCACTGTGTCCTGTGGCCCTAATAGCTAACACTTAACTGATCACTCAGCCCATTCCAACTGTTTTTTGATGTGCTTTACACATATTAGCTAATTTAATGTTCATAATGACCCCTCTGAGCACATGAAAACCTTGGGGCAGAGAAGTTATGCAATTGCCTGAGGTCACACTGCTTGTAAATGCCAGGGCATTCCAGATTTCAAATCCATATTATAGTCTGACTCCTAAATTGATACTTTCTATTATTCCACACTATTACCGAACCCTATACTACAGTACCCTACACCTTATTTCATTAGTTTCTGCTATCCTGTAGTGTGTACCTGGAGAGGGAGCCTAGCTGTGTGTTCTAGTGCTAAGTGGTTCTAGTTTTGTTACTAGAATCACACTGCCTCTGCTCTAACTTTGGCAAAGTGATCTAAGAGGTGGCCCCTGCTCTTGTGGAGTGAATTTTCTAGTAAACATGTCCGTGAATACCTACAATACAGATGTAACAAGCAGTATATGCTGTGTTCTACAGAAGAGCAGAAACAGGGATGGCTTCCATGCAGGTGGTCTGAAGGACAGCAGCAGTAGTTGCTTGGAAACTGGGTTTGACCCAAGGGTTGCATTTCAACAGGTAGGCTGGACAGTGGGTGCAGGGAGCATGGACAGCCCTCACCTGGATCTTGCAGGAGCCTGAGCCTTTAGATGGCTATCCTGATTCCAGACACTCTCTAATCCACAGTCTATCTTACAGACTATTGCCAGCCTGATTTTCCTTCAGAGGTGTTTAAAACCTGTCTTCCTTAACAAAAACCTTCAATGGGTGCCTGGTTTCCTTTCATGCTAACGCTAAGCTCCTCTCCCTGGCATGTTGATATGCTGGCCCCTATAACTCCCCTAATTACAATGACTCCTTCTGCTGCACTTAGCTGATTTCGTGAGTTCACAAAAGAAGGAAAGTGGTCTCCATAGTTTGCTTCCCCCTTTTTTTTGAAAGCATATGAAAAGCTAAATTTGTAACTGTCTTCTAGCAAAGCTTAGGATGTAAAAGCATGTGTTTTGTGTACTGGCTTCCCCTTAATTTCCAACTCTCATTTTAGTTCCCATCACTGTTTTTGAGCTATTTAAGATGTATTTCATCTTCCTCTATCATGTATGTAACTAGAAAGGAGAGGAAAAAATCAGGTGTTTTTGAAACAGGATACCCCAAGGGGCCCGCCTATTTTGTCTAAGACAACCAAGTTTTTCTTAGGAAAAGACCTTGCCGGACCCTCCAGGATAGTGAAGACAAAGCCCCTGAGGGTGTAGACTGAAGGCAAAATGAGGACACAACAGAGCATCAAGGGGGACCCTATAACAGAACAAGAGGAATTTAGGAGTTGACCTGGTCACATGGCAATCAGCTTTGAGAACAATGGGGATAGTGGATTCTCAGAGGAGCAGAGGGCGCCTTGTCACAGAGCACAAGGCCACAGCTTAAGAAAGATGGCCAGCAAGAAATTCCTAGCAGCAGGGATGGCTGAGGAATTCTTAGGATGTTTGGTACTCAGTTTTCAGTTGCTTTTTTTTTCTGTGCTATGTAATCACCTGTGGACCTCACAAGCCTTCAGTAAGAGCCTGTCCCTCATGTAGCTCTGGGCCATGGGTGATTTGGGCAGTAGAGCACAGGGTTAGTGTCCCACAGAAGAGAAGGAATGCCAAAAAGAGATGGAAGCCACAGAACCCAGGAGGGAGAGGGGCGGGGACGTAATGAGAGCTGTGTAGACCAAGGCTGACATTTATATGTGAGATCTCTCTCTTCATTTAAACATAATACAAGAAGAAGAACCTTGAAAAGAGGCACCAGGGAGACTAGAATTTACCAAAGATAAGGTCTGTAGATAATTATAACATTTTATTAACTGCCCTACATTCTTCCCGATGGAGACAGAAGGGAAAAGAAAAAATACCACCACTTCGCATCCATTCACATAATCCCTCTTTTCTTGAAAGTTTCTCCCTCTCCCCTCTGTGTTATTCAGGGCCTAAAATCCAGACCTCCCCCAGGATGGAGCTTGTGCTGCTTTATCCTTCACTACTTCCTATTGTTCCTCTTAGAGCAGTTCTGGAATTGTGCTCCTTAGTACCAACAGCGGCAACGTCACTAGGAACTTGATAGTAATGCAAAACCTCAGTCCCTACCCCACACCCATTGAATTCAGGGTTGGGATCCGGTAATGGGTGTGTTACCAAGCCCTCCAGGTGATTCTAATGCAATGCTAAAATTGGAGAACCAATACAGGGACCAGAGGCATCTTGTTGGAGTGGCGGGTCACATTTCTCTCCAGGTCAATGCCATCCAACGGAGTCCCATCCCACTACTAGCAAAAAAAAAAAAAAAAAACACAAAGTATTTGTAATGGCCTTCCAGGTCCCACATGTACCTTGGTTACATTTTTACCTACCTGACCTCATTTGTCCCACCTTTCACTATCCTGGCACTCACTTCTCTCCGGTCACTGAAGCCAGCCTTGCTTCTGCCTCAACACATTTATCGGGGCTTCTTCCTCTGCCTGGAACATTCTTCTAAGATGTCCCCATCACTCCGTTCCTCACCTCCTTCACATTATTTCTTCTGGGAAGCCTGCCCCAGTCACACTGTTTATAATTAGATTCACCCCCACCATGGGAAGTACCCATTCCTGTTGTCCGGTTTATTTTCCGCATAGCATTTATCAGCATATAACATTGTGTATATTTCACTTCCTCAGGCTTTTTATTGTTTGTCTCATTCTGCTAGAATGTAAGCTCCAGGACAGCAGAGATTTTATTTCATGTTTTCTTATTTTGCTCATTAATATAGTCCTTGATCCATGTGGCGATGAGTATTCAATAAATGCTTGTTGAATGAGTGAATTTCACACCGATTTTCTGTCTTTTCATTGTTCATGGGCTACTCTACCCATTGTAGTCTTTGTGGCCAACTAGTTTGTCAGCTCCATTAAAACAGATAACACGTCCTAGATGTCAGTCTTCCCCACCAGCCTAGCGCCATGCTGAGAATTTAGAGAGCACAAGATGCTCCTTGATTCTAGGTCTGACCACATTGTCCCACGGACTTGGGATTCAAGACAGAAAACCCATGCAATGCCCCGTAAACATCTGGAGCTCTCTCTCTGCCACTCCCTCCAACACACAGTCTGAAGTTCCAAGCCTGCCTCCTCTCCCTTGTCCAGCTATAATTTCCAGTCATTTCCCTTGACGTACAAAGAATCTACCTCTCACTGGCTGCTCTCTCCACCCCCAGGCTGTGCCTGCTCAGGCAGCCTCCATCTGTCCCTCACCCTAGTTCCAGCGACCCAGCATGACAGCTGAGATCTATAATTTATTAGTACCCTTCTGCTGGGCCTTTTCTTTCTTCCTTTTTCTCGGGCATCATTGGTACACAAGCCTTAGTCAGCACCATTAGAAGGGCTGCAGGTGTTTGAAAGACCCCCAAATGGAGGTAATCTGAATCAGGCATTGGGCTAAGATAAGCAATTTGAGATTCTGGAACACACTGTGCAGAGAAAAAATCTTTATTACTTTAAACAGTGTCCTGGAATCTCTTTATTACCCTTCTTATTTGCATTTGACTGAATGTGTAGTAAAATCACATTTTGTTCTTTGAAGAAACATGTATATTGATTGAGGCTAAGAGCCTCTGAGAGAGGGCCAGACAGCACGCATGAGTTGTCTACTCAAACCTCAGTAGGCAGTATGTGTTTTTAATAATTATCTGGTAATTAACAGCTGTGATTCAAAGCCTTTCATTTGGAAAAAATAATAATAATTTTACTTCCTGGTGCCAGGAGCCAGATGGGCAGTCAAAAAGAGAAGCCTCCAGCTCTGTAGCAGACAAGTAGAGAAGGTGAGGTCCATGAGCTTCCTCCTCACCCTGCAGCTGGCACAACATCTGGACAGGAGAACAAAGCAACAGCACAGATACCTGGGCCCCCACCCTCCCAACACACATACTTACTGCTAATTACAGTATTGGTTTGTAATCCCTGCTATAAAAAAACGATAGTCCCTCCCTCTGCTTCCTTGTTCTAAATGACCTCTTTTAAAAGATCCACTGCCTGATAAATAATGTCAAACTGGGAAATTATTTTGAAATATCATAACCATGAGTTTGTTATTTGGTTCAAAGAAATTGCATCGGCTTCGGGCTTTCCTGCTGCTCACTACCACCACCTCAGCCATCTCCCCATTCCCCTGCTGATCCTGGAACTTCAGAGTCAATGAAGAGCAAACTACCTTCCCAAAATCATGTGTTAGTAGCATAAACTCAATATCTTCACACATCTCTCTCTCTCTAATATACACACACACGTGCATGTACACACACACATTTCTTTGTTGAAGATATCAGAAGAGAAATAAGACAAAGGAGAAGGATGACAAGAAGCAAACAATCTGTATATATTTTTATTATATTTCTCATTAAGTTCAGTTTCTGGTCTCACAGAGGCATGGGGTATGAGGGCTGGAGTTGATCTGCTTGGCTGCAACCATTTGAAACTTAACATGGATTTGAGGACTCTGTTATTCACACAGAAAGAAAAGAGAGGATGGATGGAAGGAAGGGAGAGAGGGAAGGAAGAGTGGGGATGGTCTTCTATAACCTCCCCTGTTTATACGTGTGTTTGTTTGCTATATGTTTAACATGAACCTATCATGGGGAAGATGCCATACAGCAAAACCATCATGGAGAAGACTGAATTCCAATCCAGTAGCCGTACGAACTACATCACTTGAGTGGAAAGAGATCAGTGGTAAGTGATTCTTGGCTCTGCATGATTCCATCCATCACCAGCAACAGTAGCAAAGCTGCAGTGGCCTTTCCAACCCTGCTCTGAGGAGCTTAATATTTTGATGGTTGCCATGGCAAACAAGCTTAAAACACCACTGGATGATATGGATGGCAGAAGATAATGCTTTATAATTTTCAATGGACACTCCGAAAAGAGGATTTTGGTATCTCTATTTTTTAAATATATTTTTTATTTTTATTTTATTGTTTTAAGTGTACTCCCTGCACAGCCTGGAGCCCAACATGAGGCTTGAACTCATGACCCTGATATCAAGACCTGAGCTGAGATCAAGAGTCCGAGGCTTAACTAACTGAGCTGCCCAGGTGCCCTGGTATCTCCATTTTTTGTAATGGAAAGAATTGCGAGTTGAGGACCAGAAGAACTGGATGCCAGTTTCAGATCTGCCATTATATAGCTATATGACCCTGAGTGGTATGTCACTTAGCCTTTCTGGGCAGAGAGGTTCCTGTCCTGAAAAGTGAGAAAATAGTAATAAATGCTAACTATTGGGACTTTAGGATAGTAATAATGTAAGTTATGCTCAAACAGTTGGAATCTGGCCTTTCCTCTCTGTTAATCAACTGGGAAACATTAGACATTTTACTTAGCCTTTCTGGGTCTTCATTCTTCATTGAAAAAATTAGAAATTAAAAATGCATATTATAGATACTGCAATTGTGTGATACCAACAATAGATAAAGAAAAGCTGGTATCTCAGACCAGCAAATCATGGAGAGGAAAAATAGCTCTGATGGGCTTGAGATGTTCTTATTTAGGACCTATTGACTCAACTGTGACCCTAAAACTCTCTAGTGGCCCTGAAGCTCCCTCCAAGTTTGTTGATGATAAATCAAATGAATCAGGCATCTCACTGTGATCATCACTATAATTCTTATGAGTAGAATCTATTAGAAAGTACAAAATAAAACAACATCAACATATTTACTTCCATCAATACATTATCCTTCATCTTCCTCCTTCACTTTCTGTAAGTGTTAGCCAAGATCTTGAACTCTGTATGTTTCTAAATTAAAATGTGGATCCAATTATGTACATCTTGGAGAGTTACCTTGGAATCCTGACCTATAGTAAAAAATCCATACCAACAGAATCTCACCAAAGTTTTCCTTTTGGCAGTCAGGCAATAGGCATTCTGTCACTTTCATGCTGAACCACTCACTCTTGCTGGTTGTAGATTGTGAGGGGAAAAATGACTGGCTGGAGATCCAGAATACACTACTACCTATGTGCAGGAAGCTGGTGTGCATGTCTAGAGCCTTGGAGAACATTATTTAAGCACATAATGATATTGATACAATGGAGATCAGATGATTGAAAAACTAATAATGAGAGTGATTATAATTACACTTGCATCTGTTATTTTGTATTGAACATTGACTGTATGCCAGGCATTGCGCTTGTTGCTTTGCAAGCATTATTTTCTTTAGTTCTCACAACAACCCTAAGAGAGGAGCAATGAAATCCTCATTGTACAGATCAAGAGACTGAGAGGAGGTTTAGGGAAGTTGAGTAACTTTCTGCTTGGTAGATGAGGGTGGGATTCATATTCAGGCATACTTTACTCCAAGGCCAGTGCTCTTAGCCACTATGCATACATAATACTTATTGAGTACTTATAATGTACTCAATCTATTAAAAACACTATTTCCTTTCTTGATCACAAGATCCTAATGAGGGATTAGGATTATAATATCTCTATATTATAGATGAGAAAACTAAGTCTCAGAAAGTTTAGGTAATTTGCCAAAGGCCACCCAGCCCCTAACTAGAGGAATGAGGAGGAGTCTATTCTGTGTCTTTGCCCCAAAAATCACGGTGCTAAGATGAAATTTGAGAAAGACAAGTACAGGGGAAAAAGAAATCCTGCAGTCTCCTGGGATCTAGTAATAATTCTGCTGTTAATTAGCTGGGTTACTCCGGTTTCTCAGGGTCACTTATCCTAATTGGGCAAGAGGGTTTTTTTTTTTTTTGAAAGTAACAACAATATGTACTTTCTTTCTTGTTAGGATTTTATTTCTTTGAGAGAGAGAGAAAGAGAGCATGAGCGGGTTGGAGAGCAAGCAGAGGGAGAGGGAAAAGCAGACTCTCCGCTGAGCAGGGAGCCGGACACGGGGCTCAATCCCAGGACTCTGGGATCATGACCTGAGCTGAAGGCAGACCCTTAACCAAATAAGCCACCCAGGCACCCCAAAAGTATGTACTTTAAAAGATATTTTCTATTGTCCTTTCTAGTTCTAAAATCATTGATTTATAGTGCCCTAGTTTTTATATAGGTAAGAAAAACATCTCCCATAACTCTACAAAGGGAAGTATTTCTGTGTACAAACTGGGAAGAAGAAGATAGTCACAATGATAGTGCATACTTTAAACCACTATAATATGCTCTGAAGTTGAAACAGTTCATTAGCTTAATGGCAGTCAACATGGTGCTAAATTATATTGGATATGCAAGACAATGTTGCAGAAAGAGTTCAAGTACAAATGATAGGCTAAACTGAGTTTGAATCTCCACATTGCCACCATCACTAGGCTTCCAGTTTTGCAGAGTAAGGGTTCAGTCTGATCTATTTTCCCCACCCCCTTCATAACCACCAGGACATATCTTTTGAATGAATGAATTATTTGTTGGGGGGTGGAGCCAGCCTTACAAATATTATATTGTCTGATTCCAAAGTCTAAGAGATTTGTTTTCCAGAACTACCTTGCAGAATAAATTAATACAGATCTGACCAAAGCTAAGCATTCTTCAGGCATCTTAAACAAATAGCTTGCTATTCAAAGGTTAGACACACTGAATCTAACAAAGTGTATGGCTTCTCTGAGTCTCCACTTATTTCTCCATAAATTTGAGATCATGTTGTCACACATGCTTGTGCAAATTCAAAGCAATACTTGTCAAGCACCTAGCACACTGCCTGGAATAACATAGACATACAATAATGGGCAACTTCTCAATTGTCTTTCTGGAAAAAAAAAAGTGTCAACTGAAGCAGTAGTATCTGTAGCCTGGGTTGGTCATTTCCTTTTTTGAATCATAATGTCTCTTTGTTCTAAGGAAGCACCCACTGAACACCTGGATGAGGGCCTATGTTTCCTCTCATGAAGGATTTTAAGACAACTTACAGCAAAAATATACTCAAGGTGAAATGAACATCAGTGTGGGACTGACATCTTGCAGGAAAAGAAAAAAGGCAGCCCACAGTCTGGGCATACTCAGAACACAGTAATTTCTAATCATTTGCAACTTGCCCCTTATGAGTGTCTCCTAAAGTTGAAGCTGTTGTTACTTTTCCAGTTAGATCTTGGAGAGTGAATTTCCCAGTGGATATAACGGGTGATGATTTGGCTCCTCAGCCCCCATTAGTATTGATGGAGCACAACAGGATGCTTAAAATAAACAGGGTCCCCTTGGCCTCCATAAATGCCTCCACACTTAGCAAATAAGTAGCACGTTTAGCTTGGAATCACAGGCATGAAACGGCTTGTTGTCAAGTTCTTACAGCACTCAAAGGACCATTCAGAAACTTATTATTTCTCTGTCTCGGCCCTCTTGAGGCCGTGTGCTCTCTACCATATTAAGCCTGCAAGGCAATGGGTTCTCATGCTTCCGTTGTGAGCACCCTCCATGTGACCTTTGCATACTTTATTGCAGCTTTCACTGCTATGGATTATTAGGAGCTCTACCTTTACCCTTCTCCCTGAATGTTCTCTCCAACATTATGTAGCTGGCACAGCCAAACAGGTGTTTTTCCTGAACAACATTGCATGGTTTTCCCTAGCTTCAAAAGTAAACCGCTGACTTCTGCTTCTGGCCGAGAGGAAGTAACAGGCACCAGACTATCCTCCTATCTGAAACAACAGTAACACCAGCAAGAAGAACAAAATATACGGGGCATTGGCTTTCAAGGCACTGGAAATCAGATGCTGAAAGATAGTAATTCCTGAGAGTTGGAAAACCAAATGAGGTTAGCCCGACAATTGTCTCAGCTAACTGCCTGGAGAGAGATCCCAAGCACAGAGCACGGAGCGGGTAATCAAGCAGAACCTAGAGGACTCCTTAAATCGAGCAGCTAAGAGATCAGGGAAATGAAAGCTGAGTTCTCAGAACAGAATACCAGGGAGGAGAATATCTGCCCAGAGAGAGAACTCCAGAGATCCATAGAGGGCTGCTTTGAGTATTCAGCAGAGTAGTCAGTGCATGTGTGGGATGAAACTGTCAAAGTCTGGGGAAAGAATCATGCAGAGGATTGGAAGGAACAGTGTCCAGCACTCATAAAGGGTCAGGTATAGTGCCTGTTCCTATCAGCCAGATGAGAAAAACTAAGATTATTGAGGCATTGAGTTGAGTATTCATAAGTATCTTGCCTTGGGGGGGGGCACCATTAAACAATGCATTGATCTCACCTAACAAATCTTAAAAGTAAGATCCAAAAAAATTGAATCTGTAGACAAAAACTCTCCCACAAAAAAACATGTAAGCCAAGATGGCTTCATTGGTGAACTTCACCAAACATTTAAGGAAGAAATAATATCATTTATACACAAACTTTTCCAGAAAATTAGAAGGGAAAAATTCCCAATTCATCCCATGATTCCAGCATTATCCTGACACCAAAATTGTAAAAGGACATTAAAAAAAATAAAACTACAGAACAATATCCTTCATGAACATATATGCAAATCTTCTACACAAAATTTTAGTAAATTAAATTCAGTAATATATAAAAAAGATACATCAGGGCCATGCAAGTTTTATCCTAGGAAAACAAGTTTGGTTTAATATTTTAAAAAGCCAAATCAATGTAATTCACAATATTAATAAGCTAAAATAAGAAAAACATGTTATCCCAACAAATAAGGAGAAAAGCATTTGACAAAACCTAACATCCACTCTTGCTTAAGGGGAAAAAAAAAAAAATCTCAGCAAATTAAGAAAACTTCCTCGGGGTGCCTGGGTGGCTCAGTCGTTAAGCGTCTGCTTTCGGCTCAGGTCATGATCCCAGGGTTCTGGGATCAAGCCCCGCATCGGGCTCCCTGCTCAGCGGGAAGCCTGCTTCTCCCTCTCCCGCTTCCCCTGCTTGTGTTCCCTCTCTCGCTGTGTCTCTCTCTGTCAAATAAATAAATAAAATCTTTAAAAAAAAAGAAAAGAAAACTTCCTCAATTTGATAAAAAGCATCTGTGAAAAACCAATAGCTATCAGGATATATTAAAGTAAAAAGCCGAATGTTTCCCTTGTAAAATCAAAGACAAGGATGTTTGTTTACATGATTTCTATTCAACCTTGTCCTGGAGGTTCTACCCAAAGCAATAAGGCAAGAACAAGAAATAAAAGGCATCAAAATTGAAAAGGGAGAAGTAAAACTTATTTGCAGATGATGTAATTGCCATTATAGAATAGCTGATGTAATCTATAAAGAAGCTATTATAACTAATGAGTGTAGAAATGTTGCAAGATGAAATATTCTATGCAAAATCAATTGAATTTCCATATGCTAGCAACAAGAGATCTGAAATTTAAATTAAAAAATAATACCATTCAAAAAAAGTGTTGACAACTTAAATACTTAGGGCTAACCCTGTTAAAGGATACCCAAGACCTGTGCTTTGAGGGTTAGAAAACATAGCTGAAATAAATTAAAGATGACCTAGATAGAGAGAAACATATACTGAGTCAGTCACAGATATTATTTTTAAGATAGCAATTTTCTCAAAATTAATCCATAGACTTAATACAATCCCCATCCACATATTGCTAGTTCTTTTTAGTAGTAATTGACAAACTGATTTTAAAATCTACATGGAGATACAAAATACACCAAACAACCCGAACAATTTTGAGGAAGGAAAACAAAGTTGGAGGCTTAACATCACCTGGTTTGAAGACTTGTTACAAAGTTACAGAAAGCAAAACAATGTAGTATTAGTAAATGGACAGAAAAATAGATCAATGGAACAAAACAGAGTCCCGAAATTGACCCACAGCTATAAGAGTTGCCTTTTTGTTTTTGTTTTTGTACAAAAGTGCTAAGGCAACTCGATGAAGAAAAGATATAATCTTTTCTACAAATGGTGTTGAAACAATAAGATATCTATAGCTTAAAAATAAATTCAATCCATTCTTTGCACCATATACAAAAATAACTCAAAATGGATCAAAGACCTAAATGTAAAATCTTTTTTAAAAACGCATAAGAAAAAAACCTTTCTGACCTTGGGTTAGGTAATGATTTCTGAGATGTGATACCAGAACACAATCTATAAAAGAAAAAAATGATACACTGGGTTTCAGCAAGATTTAAAATTTCTCCTCTTTTAAGGGCACTGTTGGGAAAATGAAAAGATAAGCCACAGACTGGGAAAAAGTATTTCAAATCATACATCTCCTAAAGAACTTAGATTCAAAATATATAAAGAACTTTCAAATTCAAAAATAAGAAATAAAGCAACCCAATAAAAATTGGCAACAGATTTGAACAGCCGTAATACCAAAGAATATATACAATTAGCAAATAAGCATACAAAAACATGCTGAGCTTTATTAGTCATTAGGGAAATTCAAATGAAAACCACAATGAGATACCACTACCTCCTTATTAGGATGAGTATAATTCTAATTATTTCATAGCTAACCAGACACTTACTATATAATTGAGCAATTCTACTCCTAGTTATTTACTCAAGAGAAAACCATTGACACTACAAAGTCTTGTTTATTCTTACAATGAAATACTACTCAACAATCAAAAAGAATGAGCTATTGATAAATGCACAACATACACAGAATCTCAAAATAATTATACTGAGTAAAGTCAGACAAGAGTGAATATGTACTGTGTGAATTCAAATATATAAAACTCTAGAAAATGCAAATAAATTTATGGGGACAGAAAGGAGATCAGTGGTTGCATCTGTGGAGAGGTAGATAACAGGAAGGAGGGTATATGGTGACTAGACAGCAACGAAATTCACAAGTGAACAGATACATTAAAAATGATCAATTGTCACGTTTAAATATGTGCAGCTTATTGCATGTCAATTATACCTCATAAAGTGGTTAAATGTACATAAATATAGCAAATAATGGTTGGTGGAGGAAATAACCTGAAGTGCTAAAATAAATCTTCCCACTTATTTGTCCTATTAACCTTCGATCTAGGTTTTTCCCAAACTCTGCAAACTGACTTGCTTTTGGGAAATATTGCTGGATTTACTACATAAGGAACTTATGCTTTCCCCGATGCAGTTTTGGTGTACCTAGGAATAGGAATTCTGTAACTGCCTGCATCTTTGCATTGCCTCTTCCCTGTGAACCTGTCCTTTAAACAAAATTGCATTCACTGCTGACATAAATGCAAGATACTTCTAATAGCTTCTGTGGTGAGATGAATTGTGTTATGTTCAAGTCCTAACCCCAAATACCTGTTTATATGACAGTATTTGGATATAGGACCTTTTCAGAAGGAATCAAATTAAGACGTAGTGTTATGTTTTATTGCTTTTCTATAAATTCCATGTGTTGAAGTCCTAACCCCTAGTACCTCAGAGTGTGACTTTATTTAGAGGTAGGGCCTATAAAGAGGTGATGAAGTTAAAATGCGGTTGTTAGTGTGGACCCAAATGCAATCTGATGATGTCCTAATGAGAAGAAGTTTGGACACACACACAGATGCCAAGGGCGTGCTCAGAGAGGAAAGTCCGTGAGCACAGAGCAGGCAGGTGGTCATCTCCAAGCCAAGGAGAAGGGCCTTGGAAGAAAACAGCCTCCTCACAACCCCTGATCTTTGATCATACTGAATTAGAGTGATCCCTACATGTAATTACTGGTATCCTTGTATAAGAAAAGAGAGGGAGATTTAGAGAGACACACTAGAGAGGAGACCACCTGAAGACAGACACAGATACTGGAGTGATATGTGCATAAGCCAAGGAACACCAAAGATTACGGGCAACCACCAGAAGGCAGCTGGAAGGTTGGAACAGAGACCCCCTCAAAGTCTCCAGATGAAACCAACCCTCTCAGCACCTTTATTTTAGACTTCCAGCCTCCAGAACTGTGAGAAAATAAATTTTTGTTGTGTTAAGCCACCCAGTTTGTGGTAATTTGTTACAGCAGCCATAGAAAACTAATACAGCTTCCAAAACACCTTTCTTTCTTTCAGTACTAGAAACCAATTCTTGATATTTACAAATCATATATCCGATAAAAGGTTGATATCGAAAATATATAAAGAACTCATACAACTCAATTACCAAAAAAAAATCCCAGACAATCTAATTAAAAAATGGGCAGAGGATCTCAATAGACATTTTTCCAAAGAAGACATACAGATGGCCAACAGACACATGAAAAAGATGCTCAACATCACTAATCATCAGGGAAATGCAAATCAAAACCACAATGAGATATCACCTTACACCTGTCAGAATGGCTATTTTTAAAAAGATAAGAAACAACAAATGTTGGCAAGGATGTGGAAAAGGGGAACCCTCAGGCATTGTTAGTGGGAATGCACTATGGAAAACAGTATAGTGGTTCCTCAAAAAATTAAAAATAAAACTACCATAGGATCCAGCAATTCCACTACTAGGTATCTATCTGAAGAGAATTAAAACACTAATTAAAAAAGATACATGCATCCCTAAGTTCATTGCAGCATTATTTATAATAGCCAAGATATGGAAACAATCTAAATACTCATTGACAGATGAATGGAATACTACTATTCAGCCATAAAAAAAAAAAATGAAATCTTGCCAATTGCAACAATGTGGGTGCATCTTGAGCATATTTTATTAAGTGAAATAATTCAGAAATAAGACAAATACCACATGATTTCACTTATCTGTGGAATCTGAAAAACAAAACAAATAAGGAAAATAAAATGAAACCCAGATTTGTAGGCACAGAGAAAAGATTGGTGATCAAAGGGAGAGGGATTAGGGGAGTTAGGGGGAGGGTGAAATGGGTAAGGAAGATCAAAAAGTACAAACTTCCAGTTTTAAAATATTAAGTCATAGAGATGTAATGTACAGCACGGGGAATACAGTCAATAATTTTGTATTAGCCGTCTATGGTGACAGGTGGTAACTGGACATCATGGTGATAATTTTGCAATGTATACAAATGTCCAATCATTATGTTTTACATCTGAAACCAATATAATATCGTATGCCAATATAATATTGTATTATACTTCAATTAAAAAATAAAAAAGAAACTACCCCTCTCCCTATTTCCTATTTTAGCTGGGCATCAGCTATTTGCTTACAGACTATATTTCCCAGTCTTCTTACAGTAGGTATGGTCAGGTGACCAAGTTTGAGCCAATGGCATATAAGCAAAAGAAGTGTACATTGCTTGCTCTACTTTTTCCTTCCTCTTTACTAACTGGGAACTGGTGAAAGCTAGAACAATCATGGAGACCAAGTGCTGGAGATGACAAAGCAGCTGTGGGGCCTTAGCCTACTTACTTCTGAAATGTCAAGTGAGAGAGAAATAGAATCCTATCTTAGTTCAGGCATTGTATTTGAGGGTGGCCTGCTCCCTAGTTAATTACCACATATTTCCTAATTACCCTTTTATCTGTCTTATGCCATTAGCTCTTAGAAAGAAACTAGCATTTGTTGTGAAGTTCCCTGAACCATGTGGCATATGTTCAAGTCCTAACCACAAATACCTGTACCAAATACATGCATAAACAGATCTTGCTTCTTTCTTTTATCATTAAAAACCCTAATAAAGCAAGCGTGGTTCTAGGACTGCTTCAGCTCATGAAACTAAGGAACCCAATTCAATAAATGTCAATAAGCATAAATCCAGTGAAATAGCACCACTTAGACCACTCTGCCTCGTGTCTCGGCCACAGAAAATGGCAAAGGCTGGGGAAGGTGCCCATGTCTGTAGACAGACAAGAGAAATGTGATATCAAATGTGTCACAGACATCATGGGGGACAGTGGACTAGAGCGCACTAGGGAAGGAAGGTATAATCCATGAGCCTTACACCTGTGCTATTTCTAATGCAGGCAGTTGCTTCTTCCAAACATGGCCCATTTGAATTCCTTCTACAATGAGGGAAGCGGGCCTGAGTAAGACCTAGAAGCGCAAAGAAAAGAGGATATGGTTGCTTACCTGTAGTACACGCTTTCCCAGGGAGAAAAGAGAAAATACTAAGGAAGAAAAGTTTCTTTTGTTTTTATTTTATTTTTTCTCAGAGACTAGTTCTCTAAAAGATAGAAAATAATGAATTGGGCCTGGGAAGTTAAAAAAAAAAAAAAAAATCACTCCAGACACAATTGCTCCTGGTGGCAGGAAGTGTTAATGAGGCATTTAACATTTGGACTTCACTTAATAGCTGAGGCTAAGTTGAGACAGACTAGGCTGAACCATGTAGATAGGAGGACGACCATAAAGTAAATGGTTAGAAACAGAACTTTATCACAGTTAAGTGGCAACAATACCCTTTTGTGCTTAGCTGGATTGTTATCTTTTCTCTCTCTCTCTTTTACTTGCGTGTATGGCATTGTGTAGTTTATATTTAGAACATGTACTCAACAATTTTCTATTTTGTTGCTCTAAAAATTTCCATTTCTTTATAATTATACACCCAGGGTGCAGCATGACATTCTTGTTTTCCCATACAAAACCAGACTAAATTCCTAGTCTTATGCTGTCCTAAAGAGGCATCAGAACAGCCTGGAAGTCTTACAAGCCACAGGGGCTGGGCCTGCCCCCAGAGTTTGGGATTCATTGAGTCTGGACTGGGGCCATAAAAATCTACATTTCTTATAACTTCCCCGATGCTGTTGATGGTGCTGGTCTGGGGATTACACTTTGAGAACCACTAGATTGGTGAATTAAGGAAAACAGGCTGAAACTTATATTTAGGTAGATGGCGGCATCACACTGAGTGTATTATATGGTGTTATGTGCTCCATTCAACAAGACATCCTGAGCATTTTCCTATGTCACTAAGTAGTTTTTGGAAATAGATAGGAGTAATTGTAGAATAATTGTATGTTGATAGGAGTGATTCAGGAAAAGGAGTAGACTGACGATATGGGAGAAAGAGCTGAAAATTCTCTGAGTTAGTGAAAGGAGATGGCTTCTCTACACCAGTGATGGGTTAGTTCAGACTTTCTGTCTCCAATTGCCTTCCTCTTGGTCACTCTCTGCCCCCACTGCACTCGCACCATTTTTGTCAAGATCACTAATGACCTCCACAATGCTTGACATTGTCAAGGTCATTGCTAATGACCTCCACATTGCATCCAGTGTTGAATCCTCACTACACCTGATGTAGCAGCATTTCACTCCATTGATCATTTTTTCTTTACAGTACTACACTTTCTTCCCTTATCCTCCAGGATACCATACTCTCCTATTTTTGCTTTTGTTTTTTCCTTCTATCTCAAGGACTACTCCCTCTTAACGCCCTTTCCTGGTTCCTCTGCCTCCCCTACTCTCTCAACGGTGGAATTCCTGGGGCTCAAACTTTGGGTAGCTGCTCTTTTGCTTCTATGCTCTCTTTTGTGATCTCATCCAGGTTTACAGCTTCACATATAATGTATATGCTGATGACTCCCAAATGCATCAATACTGAGAGACTTCTGCCTTGAACTGCAGACCCACGTTACCAACTGTCTCTTCAACCACTCTACTTAAAAGGCTACAGTCACCTCAAAGTTAACATGTTGAACAGTGACTCCTGGTCTTCCTTAACCAACATTTCTCATCTATGTTAATGGCAGTGCCATTCTTTCAGATGCTTGGGCCAAAAACCCTTAGGTCATCTTGACCTTCCACTTACAGCTATCACTTACAGCTTGCGTGTATGGCGTTGTGTAGTTTACTTTCACTTTCTATCACTTACAGCTATCAACTGATCCTTTAGGAAATCCTACTGCATTTTCCTTCAAAATAAGCACTGCATCTCACTTACCACCTCTACTGCTTTAACCACCATCCCTTTCTTGGATTATGGAAGAGTCTCCCTGCTTCTATACTGCCCCCTGAAATCTAAACACAATAGAGAAAAAGGAGTAATCCTTTGAAACATGTCATTTCATGCCACTCCTCTGCTCAAAAATTGCCAATGGATTTCCATTCACCTAGATTAAAATCAGAAGTCTCTACAGTGACGTACAAAACCTTACTCTTAGGTAGGTACCTTCCTTCCCTCTTCTCTGCCTTACCTCTGTCTTCATTGCTTCCTATCCTTTCAACTTGCTCCACACTGGCTTCCTCACTGTTCTCAAACACACTAGACAAGCTCCCATTTCATGCCCTTTGCAGTCTCTTTTCCATCTATGGAATCCATCTTATTTTATTTTATTTATTTTTTAAAAAGATTTTATTTGTTTATTTGAGTGAGAAAGAGACTGAGCGAGAGAGAGAGAAAGAGAAGGAGCAGGGGGACGGGCAGAGGGAGAGAGAGAAACAGTCTCCCTGCTGAGCAGGGAGCCCAATGTGGGGTTCGATCTCAAGACTCCAGGATCACAACCTGAACTGAAGACAGATGCTTAAATGACTGAGCCACCCAAGCACCCCTGAAATCCATTTTCCCCCCAGAGATGTCCACAAGGTTTACTCCATCATTACCTTCATTTGTTTGTACAAATAATACCTTCAAAGTGAAGCCAACTGTAATAATCCACTGCCACCTCAATACTTGCCACACCCCACCACCTATTCATCTGTATTTTTCTTCTTAGCACTTACCATCTTCCAGTATTTGCTATAATTTATTCATGTTATGCTTTTTCACCTATTTTCTCTCCACAGAAATGTAAGCTCCCAAGGTCAGGGGGTTTTGTTGTTTGGCTCACTGATGCATCCCCAGGGCTTAAAACCATTTCTAAAACTAGACAGTCCTCAGTAGATTTTTGATGAATAAATGAAACATGTGACTTCATAGTTTTCATCATATTTACTGTACATAACCATTCTTCTAAGGCTGGGCAGTTAGGTTGTTCCCACTATTTTGTTGTTTTATAGAACTGCAAAAACTAGCCTTTCATAAAAACCTTGTATTAGTTATATTTTAACCACCCTAGGATATAATCTTATAAATGGGAACACCAAGTAAAATAGCATAGGTATTTTAATAACTTTGTTGCAGGCAGCCAAACTGCTTTTCAGGTTATATCTCTAACTGTTGTGTTTGAGCCTACCCACTGCTAAGATAGAGAGTTAACATTTTTCTAACCTTTGCCAATTTGTGAGGCAAAAAGAAGCACATCTGAACTATAATTAATTTGAATTTCTTTGATGAAAAGTGATTAGATGTTTTTGTTGTGTTTCTTGATCATTAACATATTTTTAACTAGCTTTTCAGTCTGCTTATTTTTCTATTGAAATATTTATGTTTTTCTTAATTTTTGAAGTTCATTATGTAGTAAAGACATTAAGAGTTTGCTGTATTGTTAAAAATATTTACCCACTTTAACTGTTTGCTTTTACATTTTTGTTTGATATACAGAAAGATTTAATTTTAATGTTACCAAATTTATTAGTCTTCCCTACTTTATTATGTCATTGCATTTACACATAGATATTCTCCATCCAGTTAAACCCATGTAGATTTACTTATATTCACTTCCAGTTTTAATGATTTTATATTTTACTTGCTGCTCCGTAGTCTAAATATAATTTATTTTGGAGTTGGGTTTTATATAGATTTTTCACTATTAGAAAAATCTACACTACTTATTGAATACCCATTTCTTACCTGATTTCTAAAATTGTCATATTCATGCAAAAAATTTTACATTTTGTAACACTATTGCTGGGCAATCAATTTTGTTACATATATCAATCAGAACTCTACAGTTTATATTACTATAGTTTTTTGAAATGATTTCAAATAGGTCGAACTATGGTGGTCTCCCATGGCCCTGGCCTGTTGAACCAGGTGATCAGGCTTGCCCTGCCCCAGCATTCCTCATGACACTGCCATAGCTGACTAACCAATGGCTCAATCTAACTTCACAGGGGATGCCCCTGGAACCCCTGGCTCTGGTCACTGGAGTGGGGAGGATTTTGTTTCTGAGTCCCATGAAACTGAAACAACCATAGAGATGGCTTTTGGCAGGCTACAACCCCAGGGAACTGCACAGACAGCAGACTGAAACACCACCCTCAGTCTTTCTGTAACCACTCCTTGAAGAATGGATGGGACAACTCTTTTACCTAATATGTAGAAGCAAACACTGAAATTCAAGCAAAATGAGAAAACAGAGGAATATGTTCCAAGTGAAAGAACAAGATAAAACTCTGGGGGAGGAGGAGGAAACTTAATGAAACAGAAATAAGTACTTTACCTGATAAAGAGTTCACAGGAATGGCCATAAAGATGCTCAGCAATCTCAGAAGAATGGATCAACACAGACAGAACGTCAACAAAGGAATAGAAAATATAAGAAAGTACCAAACAAAAGTCACAGAGCTGAAGAATACAATAATTGAACTGAAAAATACACTGGAGGTTTCCACAGCAGACTAGATGAAGCACAGGAAAGGATTAGTGACCTGGAACACAGAGCAGTGGAACTCACCCAAAAAGAGCAGAAAAAAAAAATAATAATTGTAAAAAGATAGTTTAAGGGACCTGTGGGACAACATCAATTGGAACAACATTCATATTACAGATGTACCATAGATGTGATAAACAAAGACTGTACCAAGAGATGAGGATAAGCATTACATAATGATAAAGGGATCAACCCAGCAAGAAGATATGAAATTTGTAAATATTTATGCACCCAGCATAGAAGCACTTAAATATACAAAACAAATATTAACAGACATAAAGGGAAAAATGGACAACAATACAATAATAGTAGCGGACTTTAATATCCAGCTTACATCAAAGCTTAGATCATCTAGAAAGAAAATGAATAAGGAAACATCAACCTTAAAACATTAGACCATATGGATTTGATAGATATATATAGAGAGAACACTCAATCCAAAACCAGCATAATATACATTCTTCTCAACTGTACATGGAACATTCTCCAGGATGGATCATATGTTTGGCCACAAAGCAAATATCAGTAAATTTAAGAAGACTGAAATCATATAAGCATCTTTTCAGGCCACAGGTTATGAAGCTGGAAATCACACACATACAAACACACACACACTGGAGAAATCACAAGTATGTGGAGAGTAAACAATATGCTACTGAATAACCAATGGCTCAACAAGAAATCAAAGGAGAAAACAAAAAATATCTGGAGACAAATGAAAATGAAAATACAACATGCTAAAATCTATGGGATGCAGCAAAGACAGTTCTAAGAGGAAAGTTCAGTATTGCAATGCAGACTTACCTCAAGAAATAAGAAAAATCTCAAATAAGCAATCTAACTTCATACCTAAAAGGGCTAGGAAAAGAGGGGAGAAATGAAGCCTCAAAGTTAGTAGAAGGAAGGAAATAATAAAGAGCAGAGAGGAAATAAACAAAATAGAGGCTAAAAAACAGCAGAAAAGATCAATGAAACTAAAAGCTGATTCTTTGAAAAGATAAACAAAACTGATAAACCTTTAGCTAGACTCAATAAGAAAAAAAAACAGAGATGGTTCAAATACATAAAATCAGGAATAAAATAGGGGAAGTTACTACTGATACCAAAAAAAAACAAAACCCACAAAAAACAAAACAACAACAACAAAAAGGATTATAAGAGACTACTTTGAATAATTATATGCCAAAAACTGGAGAACCCAGAAGAAATGAATAAACTGCTAGAAACATACAATCTTTCAAGGCTGGGTCATGAAGAAATAAAAATCTAAGTAGATTTTATATCCTGCCACTTTACTGAATTCCTGTATGAGTTCTAGCAGTTTTGGGGCAGAGTCTTTGGGTTTTCCACATAAAGTATCATATCATCTGCAAACAGTGAGAGTTTGACTTCTTCTTTGCTGATTTGGATGCCTTTGATTTCTTTTTGTTATCTGATTGCTGTGGCTAGGACTTCTAATACTATGTTGAATAGCAGTGGTGATAGTGGACATCCCTGCCGCGTTCCTGACCTTAGGGGGAAAGCTCTGTTTTTCCCCATTGAGAATGATATTCGTGTGGGTTTTTCATAGATGGCTTTTATGATATTGAGGTATGTACCCTCTATCCCTATACTCTGAAGAGTTTTGATCAAGAAAGGATGCTGTACTTTGTCAAATGCTTTTTTCTGCATCTATTGAAAGGATCATATGGTTCCTGTTCTTTCTTTTATTAATGTATTGTATCACGTTGATTGATTTGCGGATGTTGAACCAACCTTGCAGCCCAGGAATAAATCCCACTTGGTCATGGTGAATAATCCTTTTAAAGTACTGTTGAATCCTATTGGTTAGTATTTTGTTGAGAATTTTTGCATCCATGTTCATCAAGGATATTGGTCTGTAATTCTCCTTTTTGAAGGGGTCTTTGTCTGGTTTTGGGATCAAGGTAATGGTGGCTCATAAAAAGTGTTTGGAAGTTTTCCCTCCATTTCTATTTTTTGGAACAGTTGCAGAAGAATAGGTATTAATTCTTCTTTAAATGTTTGGTAGAATTCCCTGGGAAGCCATCTGGCCTTGGCTTTTGTTTGTTGGGAGATTTTTGATTACTGCTTCAATTTCCTTAGTAGTTATAGGTCTGTTCAGGTTTTCTATTTCTTCCTGGTTCAGTTCTGGTAGTTTATACATCTCTAGGAATGCATCCATTTCTTCCACATCCATTTCTTCCAGATCATTTAATTTGCTGGCATACAGGAATTCAGTAAAGTGGCAGGATATAAAATCAATGCACAAAAAACAGTGGCATTCCTATACACCAACAACAAGACAGAAGAAAGAGAAATTAAGGAGTTGATCCCATTTACAATTGCACCCAAAACCATAAGATACCTAGGAATAAATCTAACCAAAGAGGTAAAGGATCTGTACTCAGGAAACTATAAAATACTCATGAAAGAAATTGAGGAAGACACAAAGAAATGGAAAAATGTTCCATGCACATGGATTGGAAGAACAAATATTGTGAAGATGTCTATGCTACCTAGAGCAATCTACACATTCAATGCAATCCCCATCAAAATACCATCCACTTTTTTCAAAGAAATGGAACAAATAATCCTAAAATTTGTATGGGACCAGAAAAGACCCCGAATAGCCAGAGGAATGTTGAAAAAAAGAAAAGCAAAGCTGGTGGCATCACAATTCCGGACTTCAAGCCCTATTACAAAGCTGTCATCATCAAGACAGTATGGTACTGGCACAAAAACAGACATATACATCAATGGAACAGAAGAGAGAGCCCAGAAATGGACCCTCAACTCTATAGTCAACTCATCTTCGACAAAGCAGGAAAGAATGTCCAATGGAAAAAAGACAGTCGCTTCAACAAATGGTGTTGGGAAAATTGGACAGCCACATGCAGAAGAATGAAACTGGACCATTTCCTTACACCACACAGACAAGGAGCCTCAAAATGGTTGAAAGACCTAAACGTGAGACAGGAGTCCATCAAAATCCTAAAGGAGAACACAGGCAGCAACCTCCTCAAACTCAGCTGCAACAACTTCTTTCTAAGGGAAGCAAGGGCAAAAATGAACTATTGGGATTTCATCAAGATAAAAAGCTTTTGCACAGCAAAAGAAAGAGTCAACAGAACCAAAAGACAACCGACAGAATGGGAGAAGATATTTGCAAATGACATATCAGATAAAAGGCTAGTATCCAAAATCTATAAAGAACATCTCAAACTCAACACCCAAAGAACAAATGATCCAATCAAGAAATGGGCAGAAGACATGAACAGACATTTTTCCAAAGAAGACATCCAAATGGCCAGCAGACACAGGAAAACGTGCTCAACATCTCTCGGCATCAGGGAAATCCAAATCAAAATCTCAATGAGATACCACCTCACACCAGTCATAATGGCTAAAATTAACAAGTCAGGAAACGACAGATGTTAGCGGGGATGTGGAGAAAGGGGAACCCTCCTACATTGTTGGTGGGAATGCAAGCTGGTGCAGCCACTCTGGAAAACAGTACAGGGGTTCCTCAAAAAGTTGAAAATAGAGCTACCCTATGACCCAGCAATTGCACTACTGGATATTTACCCCAAAGATACAAATGTAGTGATCTGAAGGGGTACGTGCACCTCGATGTTTATAGCAGCAATGTCCACAATAGCCAAACTATGGAAGGAGCCAAGATGTCCATCGACAGATGAATGGATAAAGAAGATGTGGTATATATATACAATGGAATGTTATGCAGCCATCAAAAGGAATGAAATCTTGCCATTTGCAACAACGTGGATGGAACTGGAGGGTATTATGCTGAGCGAAGTAAGTCAATCAGAGAAAGACATGTATCATATGATCTCATTGATATAAGGAATTCTTAATCTCAGGAAACAAACTGAGGGTTGCTGGAGTGGTGGGGGGTGGGAGGGATGGGTTGGCTGGTTGATAGACATTGGAGAGGGTAAGTGCTATGATGAGCGCTGTGAGTTAAGACTGTTGAATCACAGACCTGTACCTTGGAAACTAATGATACATTATATGTTAAAAAAAAAAAAGAAGAAGAAGAAGAAGAAGATAGTAGGAAGGGAAAAATGAAGGGGGGGAATCAGAGGGGGAGATGAACCATGAGAGTCTATGGACTCTGAGAAACAAACTGAGGGTTCTAGAAGGGAGGGGGTGGGGGGGATGGGTTAGCCTGGTGATGGGTATTAAACAGGGCATGTACTGAATGGAGCACTGGGTGTTATATGCAAACAATGAATCATGGAACACTACATCAAAAACTAATGATGTAATGTATGGTGATTAACATAACATAATAAAAAAAATCTAAGTAGACTTATTATCAACAAGGAGATTGAATCAGTAATCAAAACTTCCCAACAAACAAAAGTTCAGGACCAGATGGCTTCACTGGTGAACTTCACCAAACATTCAAAGAATATTTAATACCAATTGTTCTCAAACTTTCCCCAAATAATTGAAGAGGAGGAAATGTTTCCAAACTCATTTTATGAGGTCAGTGTTACCCTGATACCAAAACCAGACAAGGGCACCACAAAAAAAGAAAAATATATATATAGGCTAACGTAGATGAACACAGGTGCAGAAATCCTCAACAAAATATTAGCAAACCAAATTCAGCAATGCATTAAAATGTTCACATGCCATGATTAAGTGGGATTTATTCCAGGGATGCAAGGATAATTCAACATTTGCAAATCTTTCCACATGATATACCACATTCACAAACTGAAGGGTAAAAATCATATGATCATCTCCACAGGAGCAGAAAAATAATTTGACAAAATTCCACATCCATGTATGATAAAAACTCTGGGTAAAGCATGAATAAAGGGAATATACATAGCAAGCCCATGGCTAACATCATACTCAATGGTGAAAAGCCAAAAGCTTTTTTTCTAAGATCACGACAAAGATGCCCACTCTCACTATTTCTTTTTAATTTAATTTTTAAATTCTAGCCAAAGCAATTAGGCAAGAAAAAGACATAGAAGGCATTGATTTTGAAAAGAAGGAAGTAAAACTGCCACAGCTTGTGAACATGATTTTATAGAGAGAAAATTTTAAAGACTACACACACACACAAATAAAAACTATTAGAACTAGTTTTTATAGAACCACAGAATTTCCTGAATAGCCAAAGCAATCTTGAGAAAGAAGAACAAAGCTGGAGGCATCATGCTTCTCAATCTCAAACTGTAGTACAAAGCTATAGAATCAAAGCAGCATGGTATTGACATGAAAACAGACAGATAGATCAATAGAACAGAGTAGAAAGCCCAGAAATAAACCTATGCAAATATGATCAATTAAATTGCAACAAAGGAGGCAAAAATATACAATGGGGAAAGGACTATCTATTCAATAAATGGCCCTGGGAAAACTAGACAGTCACAGGAAAAGGAATAAAACTGGAGCATTTTCTTACACCATACATAAAAATTAACTCAAGATGGATTAGACTTGAGTATAAGACCAGAAACTGTAAAACTCCTAGAGAAAACATAGGTGGTAAATTTCTTTAAATCACCCTTGGCAATATATTTCTGAATCTGACTCCACAGGCAATGTCAGCAAAAGCAAAAATGAATAAATGAAATACATCAAACTAAAAAGCTTCTGCACAGCGGAGGAAACCACCAACAAAATAAAAAGGCAACCTACTGAATGGAAGAAAGTATTTGCAAATCCTGTATCCAATAAGGAGTTAATATCCAAAATATATAAGGAACTCAAACAACTTGATAGCTAAACAAACAAATAAATCAATCCATAAAAATTTAATTAAAAGTGGACAAAGAACTTGAATAGACATTTCACCAAAAAATACATGTAAATGGCCAAAAAGCCCATGAAAAGATGCTCAGCATCCCTAATCATCAGGGCAGTGCAAATCAAACCAAAATGGGATATCATCTCATACCTGTCAGAATGGTTATTATCCAAAATACAGGAAATACCAAGTGTTGGTGAGGATTTGGAGAAAAGGGAACCCTTGTGCACAATTGGTGGAAATATAAATTGGTGCAAAAGCTGTGGAAAACAGTATGGAGGCTCCTCAAAAAATTGAAAGTAGAACTATTAGAAAATCCAGTAATTCTACTTCTGCATATTTATCTGAAGAAAATGAAAACAATAATTTTGAAATATATATATGCACCTTTATGTTCATTGAATATATATATGCACCTTTATGTTCATTCAATATAGCCAAGATATGGAAGCAACCTAAGTCTCCATGGATACATAAATAGGTAAAGAAGATGTGGTATGG